>NW_028263165.1:83760-153813 GCF_049901735.1 Notechis scutatus
TATTAAACATCAATAAGACTTCTAAAAGATATATTTTAAAGGGAACTTTGTGACTCTAAACTTTAACCCCAGAAAGAGAAAGTGAAGAAGGAGAAAGTTTTTAAAAGAAACAGCTTGTTTGGATTGTTTGGTGATTTTGGAACTTCTGAGAACTATTTCTGATTAAAAGGACTTGGGTGGTTGTTTGGAAAAACTTTTTCTCTACACAATGGCATCACTTGTGGATGGATTGAAACTTGTATAACAAAAATATGAAAAAGAAAAGCAAGAAGGGAAGCACGTTTTTGGCACTCTTTTTCAATTTTTAGAAATGGCGGTTTGCACTTATGTAAAGCTGAATGAGCAACAGGATGACTGGGACAAAGAAGAAGCCATTTTTGATGAACAAGTGACTTTGGTCGGGGAAGGAAAGGAGGAAGAGAAAAAGGAAAAGAAGACTTTAAGATTTGGAAAAATAACCAAAAAAGGGAAGAATAAGGTGAAAAGGGGATATTATGTTAGAAAACAGAAAGGAGGAAAGCAGAATAAAAGGGAGGTGGAGAGACAAAGGGTTAAAGAGGATAAGGAGAAGAATAAGCAAGGGAGAAAGGAAGGGATGAGAAACCTTAATAGTGGGGAGCAAGATGCAAAGAAACAAAAGCTTTTTAGAGATAATGGGTAAATTTTATTGAAAAAGGGATTCTAGAAAGGTACATAAGATTGTATTTTTACATTTGTACTTAGAAATAACCTTAGAAAACTGGAAATAATATGCAATTTTAAATGTGATAAAATATTTAGTATAATTTAGTGAAATTTTTGTTAAGAAAAGGAGAGCACTCCAATGAAACAATGATTTAAGATATGTGATGTGGGGGGGGGGGAATAACTTTGGAAAGCATAAGTGTTCCCATAAAGGCATGATATTTAATTGAAATGGGTAAAATGCTTAAGATATAAATGATTGTTAATATTAATGATTAGATTATGTTAGCCTAGTGAAATTTTTGTGAAATGAGAGATTTGAAGTAGGAGAGGGGGAACATTTTAATGAAATAATGATTTACAATATGTGATGTGGAGGGGGGGGATAACTATGGAAAATAGGTGCTTCCATAAAAGTATGTGATTTAATTGAAAAGTAATGTGCTAAATGTTTAAGATATAGATGAATATTAATATTAATGAATAGATTTGTATTGGTATTGATAATACTGTATAATTTTAGAATGTACCAGACAGAATCCCAATGTAAGTTATGCATTTTATATTAAGTATTATAAATATAGGGGGAAGAGATAAAGGCATCATACTCCAATTAGTATACAGGATAAGTTTTTTTTAAAGAAGAAAGATAAATGGATAGCTGGAAATAGAACAGACAAAGAATAATAAATATTATGATTTGAATTGAGATGAGATAAATAAAATAAAATTAAGAAAATTTAAAAGAGAGGAGAAGCTATCTAGAAAATTGAAAATGTTAATAAGATATGGAATGGTATGCAAAATGAATATGAATTTGAATTTATGTCTGTACCAAGAGTTTTAACCCGGGATTAAGCAACTTTCAGAAAAGAGGTTTTTTATGCTTTTATGTTTTGTGTTTCTGTGTGTTTGTGTGTTGTATGTCTTTAAAAATTAATAAAGTTTGTTTTAAAAAAAAGAGAGAGGGAGAGAAACTGCTGGTGTTCCTCTTCTGAGCTTCTGAGAACAGCAACTGTAGGTTTGAACAGCTTCTTGGAAGATGGCTGGAGGGGCTAACCAGCTCTTGGGGAGGGGGGGCTGTTGTCAGAGGGTTGAGGAAAACCGCCATTTCTGGGCCTCTGCCCCCATCCCTCCCCTTCTGTACCAAGAAGCACTTCGAATTGTATCCAGAGTATAAATATATACTGTATATAATATTCCACGGATGGATAAGGTGCACTGTATATACTTCATATGTTTTAGTCTCCAGTCCCCTAATCATCCCGGTTGCTCTTCTCTGCCCTTTTTCTAGAGCCTCAACATCTTTTTTATAGTGTGGTGACCAAAACTGGATGCAGTACTCTAGGTGTGGTCTTACTAAGGCTTTATTGAGTGGCATCACTACCTCCCTTGATCTCGATTGTTAAGGCAATTTAGGATTGCATTGGCCTTTTTTTGGCTGCCGCTGATCCCGTTTGACCTCACAGGCCTGTTGCCCAGAAGACAAGCTGCGAATGCACACACTGGGAATGCACACATTTCGCAACTCTGAAACTCTGTGCACCAAAGCCCTCAGCAGGCAGACTCCTTTTACTTTCACTCCTGGCTCAGAAGCACAAACGGAAAAGGCACCGCAACTCCTTTTTAAGTGAAGTTGGGGGGGGGGAGCGCGAGGAAAGGAAGCCGTGTTCGTGCGAAGGAGGCTTTTCAGACAGGGGGGGAAGCAGCCCGGGACAGCCCCCCCCGCCCCGCCCTGCCAGACTCCCCGAAAGGGCCTTTAAGGCTGGCGCTTAACGCTGAGAATCAAAGGATCATTCAAAGCGCCATATTTGGTTCCTTTTTTGGGTATCGCCTCGATTCATTTGCTGCCGAAGTTAACTGTTGGACTAGCAACGTCGGAAGCCAGCAAAGGGGGGCAGAACAGAAGCGGGGAGATCCGGCAGGTGAGAAAGGAAAGGGTTTTATTTTTTAAATTACCTGGATTAAAAAAAAAAAAACCCCGATTCCAGACCGCTCTGGCTTGCCCGGGCAATTTAGCGTCTTCCTCGGGAGTTCGAGGCAACTCCCATCCTCCCCAGGCCGCAGGGGAAGATGGGGGTTGTAGCCTTCCCCCCCTCCCCCAACCCAAGGGGGCAGGCAGGGGTCCCCAAACTTGGCAACTTTAGTTGGACTTCAACTCCCAGAATTTATTTTATTTTATTGATTGATTTGATTTGTAAATCGCTTACAAGACAATAGGTGTAAGTATTAACATGAGTAAGAATACATGAAATGGATGCGAATAAATGGGGACAATAGGTCAGGGATGGGAGGCAGGATGGTGCACTTATGCACACACCCCTTATTCTGGGAGTTGAAGTCCACAAGGCTTAAAGTTGCCAAGTTTGGAGAGCTCTCTGCTCTTGGGTAAACCAGAGATTAAACAGAGTGGAAAGGGACCTTGGAGGTCATCTAGTCCAACCCCTGAGCTAACCCGCTCCTCCACAAAGGCCGTCCTCACAACTCCTGGCCCAAACCCTTAGTTTCAGAGGTCTCCAAACTTTAAGATTTGTGGACTTCAACTCCCTGTAATAAGGATCTTATTACAGTATGCGCGCTCGGGTCTGGGCAGTTTTTTTCCTCCTTGAAACCTCCTTCGGCTCCGGCTCCGGCTCCGGCTCCTTCCCTTTCCTGGCTCTCTAAGTGGGGGTTCTCCTTTCCTTCTCCCCCAAAGGGAGCTTCGGGGCTGGGACCCCGCGGATGACGACCTCAGCAGCTTCCCTTTCCAGCGCTCAAGTCCCTCCGGCACCCTTCACCGACTTTCTCCGCCGCCGCCCAGCTGATCGGGGCTGACTGCCCTTCAGTGTCCAGATCCGGATGGGGCTCCCGAGGGCGATCTTGGGGCTTCTGGCCGCGGCGGCCGTCCTTTAGCTGCGGGAAGGATGCGCAGGTGAGTGGGCGGACCGGGGGAGCTAAAGGAGATCTGAGGCGGGCAGGTTGTTTTTTCCTGTGGCTGTCACTTCCAGAGGCTTCGCCCGGTTGGGGAGGGAGGGCATCCCATCAATCTCGAATAAATACACGCTTTCATCTCTCTGTAGACTTTTTGCATGGTTTTAGGCAGTAGAAAATAGAATAGAATAGAATAGAATAGAATAGAATAGAATAGAATAGAATAGAATAGAATAGAACAGAATATACAACAGAATATAGAATAGAATATAGAATAGAATATAGAACAGAATATAGAATAGAATAGAATATAGAATAGAATATAGAATAGAATATAGAACAGAATATAGAATAGAATAGAATATAGAACAGAATATAGAATAGAATATAGAATAGAATATAGAATATAGAATGGAATGGAATAGAGAATAGAATAGAGAATAGAACAGAACAGAGCAGAACAGAAAGCTTTAACAGATAGATAACAGATAATCAGAGTTGGAAGGGACCTTATAGGTCATCTAGTCCAACCCCCTGCCCAAGCAGGAGACCATAATTTCTGGCAGATGGGAGTCCAATAGAATAGAATAAGAATAGTTTTAGATTAGATTTAGAATAGAATTAGAATTAGAATTAGAATTAGAATTAGAATAGAATAGAATAGAATAGAATAGAATAGAATAGAATAGAATAGAATAGAATAGAATAAGAATAGAATTAGAATAGATTTAGAATAGATTTAGAATAGAATAGATTTAGATTAGATTTAGAATAGAATAGAATAAGAATAGAATAAGAATAGAATAAATTAGAATTAGAATAGAATAGAATAGAATTATAATAGATTTAAATTAGATTTAGAATATAATAAGAATAGAATTAGAATAGAATAGATTTAGAATAGAATAAGAATAGATTTAGATTAGATTTAGAATAGAATTAGAATAGAATAGAATTAGAATAGAATAGAATTAGAATAGATTTAGAATAGAACAGAACAGAACAGAATAGAAATACAATAGAATAGAATAAGAATTCTTTAATTCTTTATTGGCCAAATGTGATTGGAAACACACAGAATTTGTCTTTGGTGCATAAGCTCTCAAGAAAAATAAAATACATTTAGTGATAGTCATAGGCTACTAATAAGCAATCAAAACATACTAGGAAAAAAATAATATAAATTGTAAAGATTGAACTGAAAATTACCAAAAGACATCTAGTCCCTCCTCTAAAAGAGAATATTTCTAGGTCAGGGTTGATATGAGAGGTTCTTGGTGCTCTATTTATTTATTTATTTTTGTTTGTCAAGGATGTATGAGAAAACAAGTATAGATGTTTAAGGATAAATCAGCAAAATGTTGGAAATGTCATCAGATACCTGGATCATATTACCATATGTGGTGGACATGTGCAGAAGCTAAAAGATACTGGACTAAAATATACACATGGTTGGAAAAATGATAAAACAACAGATTTAAATAGATTTAAAACTAGAGATATTTTTATTGGGGATTTTGCCTGAAGGTTATAATAAAGAAATAACGTATTTGATTATCAACGTAATAACAGCAGCTGGAATTGTATTTGCTCAAAATTGGAAAAATGAGAAAATTCCGATGGAGGAAGAAATGATTAAGAAAATAATGGAATGTGCAGAAATGGGTAGATTAACTTTAGAAAGTAAGAAGAAAAGGAGTATTATAAGATCTGGGATTTATTTTATGAATGGCTAGATAGAAGAGTAAGAAATTGAAGGATATTGTAATGGTAATGATACATTACAACTGACTATTTTTGAACAAGCTATACTATGAATATAGCTTAGCAGAAATTGAGATTTGCTTTTAAAAATAGCCTGGAATTAAAATTAAAATTTTAATGATAATATAATAATGATACAATATGATATAGAATGTTGATTAGAATATAATATGAATGTATTTAAGAGGAAAGGTTTATAAATATTGTGCACACAACATATGTACCAAACAGACACACTGTATAATTGAAAGAAGGTTTTATTTGTTGTTTTGTTTGTTATAAAAAAAATTTAAAAATCAAAAAAGAGAGAGGGAAAACAAGTATAAGTATGAACACAACATATAAACATATAAGTATAAACAGGTATGGGTATATATACATAATAAATGAGTACGAATCAATGGGAACATTAGGACAGGGATGGTAGGCATGCTGGTGCGCTTATGCACACCCCTTACAGACCTCTTAGGAATGGAGTGAGGTCCACAGTAGACAATTTAAGGCTAAAGTTTTGGGGGGGTTGAAGGATGTAACAACAGAGTCAGGTAGTGAGTTCCAGGTGTTGACCACTCTGTTGCTGAAGTTGTATTTTCTGCAATCGAGTTTGGAGCGGTTTACTTTGAGTTTGTATCTATTTGCCCGTGTGTTATTGTGGTTGAAGCTGAAGTAGTCATTGACAGGTAGGACGTTGTAGCAGACAATTTTGTGTACTAAGCTCTCTGAGCTTGGTTGTTTTCTTTGATTTTTAAATTTTTTTTTTTTGAAAACAATTTTATTGGTTTTTTAAAGACAAACAAAACAAACAAAACATAAAAACATCAGCTCTCTTCCATATATATACAAACAGTGTGTCGGTTGGTTCATCAGTTTTGTGCATTCATTTCGTAGTCTCAATTACAGTTACATTACATAATAACTCATATTATCAATCCAAACTTATATATCTTAGTATCGCTATTAGAAAATCATTTGACTATTATTTTATTCATTCATACTTTATGAGATAACTATAATTTAAATAATTTATTCTATAACAAATCATATAATCATACCAAATCTATCCTGAAAAACACTTTATAGATATGATGTCAAATAACAAAAGAAAAAGAAAAAACAAAGATATTCCTTATTATTTAACATTCTAAATATTCTATTATTATATTTCATCATCCAACCATTGATAGAAAAGGTCCCAAATTTTATAGAATTGTTTATCCTCTTGCTCTCTAATTTCAAATGTCAATCTACTCATCTCAGCACATTCCATTATTTTCTTAATAATTTCTTCCTGCAATGGTATTTTCTCATTTTTCCAATTTTTAGCAAATACAATTCTAGCCGCTATTAATAAATTTACAATCAAATATTTCAAGTCTTTACTGTATGTATCTGGTAAGATTCCCAATAAAAAAACCTCCGGTTTCAAATCTATGTGTTTCTTTGTCATTTTTTTCCAACCACATGCAGATTTTAGTCCAATATTTTCTAGCATCCTCACAAGTCCACCACATATGGTAATATGAGCCAGGTATCTGATGACATTTCCAACATTTTTCAGATTTATTCTTGAACATTCTTGCTATCCTCGTCGGGGGAAAGTGCCACCTGTAAAACATCTTATACAAATTTTCTTTATAGGCTGTTGACATTGTCATTTTATAATTTTGCTACCATAGTTTTTGCCATTTCTCTAAATCAATCCCATATCCAAAATTCTTCCCCCAAACAATCATAGTTTCTTTAACTTGTTCTTCCTCTAGCTTAATTCCCAGTAAGTAACCATATAATTTTTTAATCACCTTCTCATCAGTACCTGTCAAAATCTTGTCTAAGTCAGTCTGTTTATCATAAAATCCCTCTGTTTTAGAATCTTCATCATACTTTGAATGTATTTGCGCATATGAAAACCAATTCATCTTTATACCTTGTTCCTCTAGATTTTGTATCGATTTAAGTTCACCCTTTTCATCCAATAGTTCCCCATATCTAACTGTTTGTTCCTTCTTATAAATTATAGGATAGGAAAATGCTTCAATAGTCGATAACCACACTGGACTTTTCAAATAACATTGTCTTTTTATCTTCTCCCAGTTTAACCACAGAGACTCCCGTATATAATGTGTTCTAAAATAACCCTGTGTTTTAGTTCCCTTATACCATAAAAAAGCATGCCAGCCCAACAGCAAATCATGACCTTCTAGTGTCAACAATCTAGTCTTTCTTAATGTTATCCATTCCTTGACCCACATCAAATTTGCAGCTTGGTAGTACAACTCCCAATTAGGCAGGCCAAAACCTCCTCTAATTCTAGCATCTTGCAAAAGCTTTAGCTTTATTCTCGCTTTCTTACCTTGCCATATATACTTCAACACAATTTTATTTAAGTCTTCAAAATAGTCTTTTCCGAGTCTAATTGGTATTGTTTGAAACAAAAATAAGATTCTGGGTAAAATATTCATCTTGATTGTTGAAATTCTCCCTATTAATGACAATTGTAAATTTTCCCATTTCTTCAGGTCTAAAGCTATCTGTTGTTTAAGTTTAATATAATTATTCTCTTTTAATGTACTACATCTTGATGTCAAGTATATCCCCAAATACTTGACCTTGTCCGTGACTTGAATTTTCAACAAGTCTGCCAGTTCTTCTCTTTGTCTTAGTAGCATATTCTTTGTCAGGATCTTTGTTTTGTCTTTGTTTATTTTCTTTTTTTTTTTTTAAGTTTTATTGATTTTAACAACAAACCAAAAAACACATAAAACATAAAACATAACATAAAAACATCATCATCCTTCATAAATTTACAGACAGTGTATCGGTTGGTTTACCACTCCTTTTTGTGCATTCATTTCATAGTCATTATAATAATTATATTACATAATAACTCATATTATCAATCAACAATTATATATCCTAATATCATTATTAAACAATCATTTGACTATAATTTAACTAATTCATACTTAAGCGAGATAACTATAGTTTAGTTAATTTTTTCCCCAACAAATCATAAAATCATACCAAATCTATCTTAATAAAGTATTATAAAAGTATTATCAACCCCCCCAAAAAATGTATATTCATTATTTCCTAAATCTCTAAATATTTTATTATTATATTGTATTATCCAACCATTGATAAAAAAGATCCCAAACTTCATAAAATTGTTTATCTTCTTGTTCTCTAATTTCAAATGTCAATCTACTCATTTCTGCACATTCCAATATTTTCTTAATAACTTCTTCTTCTGAAGGTATTTTCTCATTCTTCCAATTTTTAGCAAATACAATCCTAGCCGCTGTTAATACATTTACAATCAAATACTTTAAGTTTTTATTATATGTATCAGGTAAGATTCCCAATAAAAAAATCTCTGGTTTCAAATCTATATGTTTCTTTGTCATTTTTTCCAACCATATGCGAATTCTAGTCCAATATTTTCTAGCATCCTCACAAGTCCACCACATATGGTAGTATGAGCCAGTTATCTGTTGACATTTCCAGCACTTTTCAGATTTATTCTTGAACATTCTTGCTATTCTTGTCGGGGGAAAATGCCACCTGTAAAACATCTTATACAAATTTTCTTTATATGCTGTTGACATTGTCATTTTATAATTTTGAGACCACAATTTTTGCCATTTCTCTAAATCAATCCCATATCCAAAATTCTTCCCCCAAGCAATCATTGTTTCTTTAACCTGCTCTTCCTCTAATTTAATTTCCAACAAATAATTATATAATTTTTTAATCACTTTTTCATCAGTACCTGTCAAAATCCTATCTAAATCAGTCAATTTATCATAGAATCCTTCCATTTTAGAATCTTTAAGATACCTTGAATGTATTTGCGCATATGAAAACCAATTCATCTTTATGCCTTGTTCTTCTAAGTTTTGCATCGTTTTAAGTTCACCCTTCTCATCTAATAATTCCCCATATCTAACTGTTTGTTCCTTCTTATAGGTTATAGGATAAGAAAAAGCTTCAATAGTTGATAACCAAACTGGGATTTTCAAATAACATTGTTTCTTAGTTTTCTCCCAATTCAACCATAACGATTCCCGTATATAATGCCTTCTAAAGTAACCCTGTGATTTAGTTCCCTTATACCATAAAAAAGCATGCCAACCCAATAATAAATCATGTCCTTCTAATGCCAACAATCTGGTCTTTCTTAACATTATCCATTCTTTAGCCCACATTAAGTTTGCAGCTTGATAATACAACTCCCAATTAGGGAGGCCAAATCCTCCTCTAATTCTAGCATCCTGTAAAAGTTTTAATTTTATTCTCGCTTTCTTACCTTGCCATATATACTTCAACACAATTTTATTCAGTTCTTCAAAGTAATCCTTACCTAACCTAATTGGTATTGTTTGGAACAAATACAAAATTCTAGGTAAAATATTCATCTTAATTGTTGAAATTCTGCCTATCATTGACAATTGTAAGTTTTCCCATTTTTTCAAATCAGATGCTATCTGCTGTTTAAGTTTAATATAGTTATTATCTTTCAGTGTAGAACATCTTGACGTCAAATATATCCCCAAATATTTAACTTTGTTCGTAACTTGAATTTTCAATAAGTCTGCCAGCTCTTCTCTTTGTCTTAACAGCATGTTCTTTGTCAAAATCTTTGTTTTGTCTTTATTTATTTTCAAGCCAGCCATCTCACCATATATCTCTATCTTTTCCAATAGTTTTAAAGCTGTCTCTAGAGGGTCTTCCAAGATAAAAACCAAGTCATCGGCAAAGGCTTGCAATTTAAATTCCTCCTTTTTAACTTTCATTCCTTTTATGTTTGTATCCTCCCTAATATTTCTATTTAACACTTCCAAAGTCAATATAAATAACAAAGGAGATAATGGGCATCCTTGTCTTGTACCTTTTTTAATATTAATAGAGTCTGTAAATTCTCCATCTATCATTACTTTTGCCGTTTGCTTATAATATATGGCTTCTATTGCTTGGATAAATTTTCTAGCAAAGCCCATCTGTTCCAATAATAATAACATAAATCTCCAATTCACGTTATCAAATGCCTTTTGCGCATCTAAAAATATCAAAGCCATTTGTTTTTCAGGATGCGACTCATAATATTCCAATGTGTCCAGGATTACCCTCATATTATCTTTAATTTGTCTCTTTGGTAAAAATCCATTCTGATCAGAGTGAATAAAGTTGTTTAAGTATTTTTTAAGCCTCTCTGCCAAGATTGAAGCAAAGATTTTATAATCTGCATTCAATAAGGAAATAGGTCTATAGTTCTTAATTTGTAATGGGTCGACCCCTTCTTTTGGGATAAGTGTAATATAAGCTTCTGACCATGTTTTAGGTATTTTCTTGTTTATCATAACTTCATTCATAACTTTTAACAGTGAAGTGCTCAACGATTCTTGTAATGTTTTATAAAATTCTGCCGGGAGACCATCTGGTCCTGGTGCTTTTCCATTGTTCTGTCTGTTAAGTGCTTCAGTTAGTTCCATCATTGTTATAGCACTTTCTAACATTTTCCCAGTTTCATCAGATATCTTAGGTAGGTTAGCATTTTGTAAATACTGTTTAATTTTTCCTTCATCAAAATCCTCCTGTTTATATAGTTGTCCATAGAAATCTTGAATAATTGCCTTTTTCTCTTTATTACCATAACAAATTTGACCTTGATCGTCTATTAACTGTAATATTTTCCTTGATTCTTTCTCTTTTCTCAATTTATATGCTAGCCATCTACCTGGCCTATTTGCATCTTCAAAATAGTTCTGTTTAGCACTTCTAATTTTTTGTGCCAGTTCTTCTTTCTCTACTTGATCCATTTTATGTTTGATTATATCCATTTTAAGTTTAACATCTTTTTTTCTGTGGCGTTTTCTGTAATTCTTTTTCAAGTTTTTTATGGTCATCTTCTAGAGCTTTAATCATTTGCCTCTTCTTAATGTTCTTTTTCTTTATATAGTCTATTATTAATCCTCTTGCATATGCCTTCATTGTATCCCAAACATTCTGTATTGAAGTATCTTCCTTTTTATTTTCTTTAAAGAAGAAAGCCAATTCTTTTTCCATCCATTGAGTAAAGTTTTTTTCTTTTAAAATAGCATTGTTTAATGTCCATCTAGATCTTCTTTTTTGTCCTTTCCATTTAACTGTCATTGGATTATGGTCTGCCCACGTACTTGTTTCAATATTTGTTTCTTGAATATTAGATAATAATTCTGTTGATGTCCAAATCATATCTATTCTGGACCATGATAAATGTCTATTGGAATAAAAAGTGTATTGTTGAATTTTAGCATTTCTTTCTCTCCATATATCTTTTAAGTTTAATTCATCTGTCATTTTAAAAAAGGATTTAGGGAGAGTCTTCCTATTTTGTCGTGTTGCTTTTGCTGTATAGTCCAGTTTATTGTCTACAATTCCATTGAAATCTCCCATCATAAGTATATTAACATAGTCCAGTCCAATTATTTTCATGTGTAAGTTTTTATAGAATTCTTCTTGTTTATCATTCGGGGCATAAATTGCAACCAAGAGCGTTTTTGTATTATTATCCACTATTTCAACCATTAATACTCTTCCGTCTTCATCGGTATAAATCAGTTTTGCTGGAATGGTTTCTCTAATATACAAAACCACTCCTCTTTTCTTACAGTGAGTCAGAGAAGTAAATATTTTCCCTAATTTTAATCGTGCCAATAGTTGTTCATGTTGTTTTTTAATATGAACTTCTTATAGACAAATTATATCAAATTTTAGCTTCTCTAATTTGCAAAAAGTTTTCCTTCTTTTGGTAGCTGAATTCAGTCCATTTATATTCATGGAAATCAATTTTTTTCCCTCCATGGTTATACTTTATACTTAGGTCTAACAGCTCTCATGGATCTTACTTCACGTTGTTCTTTGGTCTCCACTTGTCCACCTATTGCGCCTTCTTCTTTTCCCGTTCCCATTTGGTCCTCTTCAAGTTCAGTTAAGATGTTCTCTTTTTCTATCTCCATTTCTCTTCTTTCGAAAAATTCCTTGTAGAATGCTTCTGCTTTCTCAATTGAATCAATTCTATATCTCTGTTCTTGCCATGTAAACATTAATCCTTCTGGAATCAGCCATCTATAATTCACCTCTTTTTTCAATAGTATTTTGGTCAAAAATCGATATTCTCTTCTAATCTCTCTCACTTTTCTGGGTACTTGTTTTAAAACCGCAATCTCTTTGTCTTTGTATTTCAACCCCGTCTCTCTTGCCACTTGTAATATTTGAGTTTTAATAGTTTTTTTGGTGAATCTGACATGGACCTCTCTTGGTAGTTGGTTCCTCATCGCATATCTTGTGAAGACTCGATATATCTCATCTACCCCATCCATCATCTTTTCCTCTGTTATTTCCAAGGCTCCAGCCAAGATTTCAATCATTACAGCAGTCAAATTCTGTCCTTTTTCTTCCTCAATATTTTGAAATCTAAGGTAAAATTCTGAACTGTCCATCTCCCACTTCAACATCCCACTTTTTTCTTGTTCAACCATTGTTAATCTGCTATCAATATTTCCAATTATGTCATCTCTTTGCTTATCTTTCTCTTCTATTTTTTGGATTCTCTCATCATGTTTCACCATCATCTGTTGAACATTTTCAAATTTTTCATCAATCTTCCCAATTCTTTGGTCAATACTCTCCATTCTTTGTTCCATAGTTTGTTCAATACTCTCCATTCTTTGTTCCATACTCATTTTTAGGTCTTGTATTCCTTGCATAACCGTCATTAAATCCACTTGTGCTTTATCTTGCTTCGCCATTATTGAAAGTCGTCCTCCAGTTGATGGGGAGACAGGAGCAGAAGTTGAGCTGCCCAAAGGTAAAATTTTCTTACTCATTCCGTGGCTCAAGTCTTCCAGCTCCTTTAATCCAGTTAATAAAGTAGCCAATTGTAATCCAATTAGGAAAAAAGAAAACACCAAGTAGAAAAAAAAAAAACCAATAAAAAGTAAAAAAGTAAAAAGCCCAAAATTAGAAAAGAGAAATTCTTCAGGTTCTTCAAGACCTTAATCCAGCTGTGAAATACTCAATTATGATTCAAAAGTAAAAATTAAAAATAAAGAGAAAAAAAGACAAAATAAAGCCCAACATTATTAAAAGGTAATAAGCAAAAAAAAAAAAAAAAAAGGAGTTCTTCAGGTTCTTCTCACCTTAATCCAATTAAAAGACCTCAAAAAATGGAAAATAGCCGTAAAAACAAGTCTAAAGTAGAGATAAAGAGGCAAATATTCCAGTAAAAAATAAAATAAAAACGAAAAGCAAATATTCCGAGGCTTCTCCTTTATAAAAGAAATAAAAAAATAAGGTAAAATAAAAAATAAATATACCAATATTACAAAATATTGTGTGGTTAGAGGAGAGGGATAAACCAACTTAATAAAAAATAAAAAAAGAAAGCACACACTGCCTTTTATTTATCCAAGGCTTTTATTTGGCTTCTCCACAAATTTCAAGGCCAAGCTTCAAATATTCAGTTGATAATAGAAGTCCCAAAGAGCACCTCTATAAACATCTTCCAGCACTCTTCCCTCTATCTTATCACTTCCAGTAGCCTTGAAAAGAATTTCTTTTCCCAGCTCTCAACTTCAAATAAAATCTTTTCAAGCCTCTAGTTGGCAGTGTTGCAAAGTTTCTTAAAACCTCTCCCCCTTTTCCTCCATAAAAAAGCCTAAAAAAAAGAAAGAGTATATATATATATATGTTTATGTATATATATTTTTTTTAAAAAAAAGATACTAAAGGGAGCCTCTATTTTATATAATATAAACAGTCAAAAAGAGGAGAAAAAAGCAAGTAAATATAAAAGAAAAAACCAGTCTGATTAACTAGATCGCAATAGAAGTTCAGTGAAGAGAAAAAAAAAGTAAAAATAAAAACCTCAAAATGTTCCACATTCCTCATATCTGGGAGGAAGCCTCTTTGGCCTCAATGGACAGAGGAGCAAATATCAAGAGTCCCCTAAATCAGTGATAGGCTGTGCCACGCCCATGGCCCACGGAAACCTCCCCACCCACTCATTCCTTACCTGGCAAACTTGCCTGCCAAGTTGCTATTTTTCCTTTTTTTTCCCGGGACCATCATCCGTTCTGCTGTGCCAGGGGATTTAAATTAGCTAGAAAGCAGGAAATCATTGGATTTCTTGCTTTCTAACTAATTTTAAGATCTTTGGCTCTGCTTTTAAGCAGAGCCGAACCTTCCTTAGGACTGAAGCTTCTATTATTCAGTGCAGACTCAGGTAGCCAATGGCAGAAAGATAGATCTCTGAATGAATCTGATTCTGTGAGCAACTCAATCTGCCTGCCTGCTTTGCCTGATTTTGGGTAAAAGTTGCTCTTTTTAAATAAAAAATTCAATATTTACAAAAATATTTATAATATTTACATACAAGCCATGCCCAGCCAGTGACATGACCACCAAGCCACACCCACAAATTAGGCCATGCCCACAGAACTGGTTAAGAAATTTGAATCCGACCCCTGCCTCTGTGTGATTGTGTGTGTGAGAGAGGGGGGGGTAGAGAGAGAGGTTAGATCAGAGTTCTCTCTCTCTCTCTCTTCCTCCCACTAATGTCAGCAAGCCACCGTCAGTCAAAATTCATATTAGTGATCTCCAGGATTTAAAATGATGAGTTTGGTGGTGCCTGGAAAGCACTAGAAGAGCCACAATCCTGGCCCTGAGAAGATTCATATGCCTCTTCATCTGGGAAGTGGGACCTTGAGGGAAGCTCTGATGGAAGGTGGGGCCATGGAGGATGGGCCCCCTGTCGTCTGCCCCTGCTTGCAATCCCATCTGGGGACAAAAACAGGGTCCAAGGTCCAGCAACGGAGGGAGCGGCTGCTTCCTCTGCTCCTACTCAGAGCAAGAGAAATGGCAGGGAGAGTGGATGTGGGAAGAACTGATTTTCACCCAATGCAGCTCAAGGTCTCCATGGAACTTTCTCTTCAGTGAGGAGGAAGTGCTTTGCTGTTTCCCTCTTCCTGGATGGGCCTTTTTTTACTTGCTTGCAAATTGTGCTGCTTGTCTAACCCAGTGAAACTCAGGCTGAGCCTTCCAAGATGGCTGGTACTTAGATTTGGCTAGGTTGGCACAGGGGCTGTGGAGTATAAATCAAAACAAAGATTGTGAGATTTGGAGTAAGAATTACCAACTTTGGAATATATGGGGGAAACCATCTGTCTGGCATCAATAACAGGATTCCCAGAGGTCTAACAGATAACAGATAATCAGAGTTGGAAGGGACCTTGGAGGTCATCTAGTCCAACCCCCTACCCAAGGGGGAGACCCTACACCATTTCTGACAAATGGCAGTCCAATCTCTTCTTGAAAGTCTCCAGTGATGGCGCTCCCACAACTTCCGAAGGCAACTTCTGTCCCATTGGTTGATTGTTCTCACGGTCTGTCAGACAGTTTCTCCTTATTTCCAGGTTAAATCTCTCCTTGTTCAGTTTCCATCCATTATTCCTTGTCTGGCCTACAGGCGCTTTAGAAAATAGCTTGAATCCTTCCTCTCTGAGGCAGCCCCTCAAATATTGGGACACTGCTATCCTGTCTCCCCTGGCCCTTCCCTTCCCTAGATTAGCAAAGCCCAGTTCCTGTAACCGTTCTTCATATGTTTTAGTCTCCAGACCCCTAATCATCCTGGTTGCTCTTCTCTGCACTTTTCTGGAGTCTCAACATCTTTTTTATAATGTGGTGACCAAAACTGGATGCAGTACTCTTGGTACTGCAAGGCTTTATAGAGTGGTATTAGTACTTCCCTTGATCTTGATTGGATCCCTCTCTTAATACAATTTAGGATTGCATTAGCTTTTTTGGCTGCTGCTGCACATTGCTGGCTCCTATTTACCTGGTTGTCCACTAAGACTCCAAGATCCATCTTACAGTTACTGCTATTGAGCCTGTTTTCACCCAGTCTATATGTGTCCTTTTGATTTTTCTTGCCTAAGTGTAGGACTTTACTTTTCTCTACATTGAATTTCATTTTATTAGATATGGCCCAGTGCTCTAGTCTCTCAAGATCCATCTGGATCTTGAGCCTATCTTCTTGGGTGTTAGCTATTTCTGCCAGCTTAGTATCATCTGCAAATTTGGTAAGTTCCCCTTCTATTCCCTCATCTAAGACATTAATGAAGACATTGAAAAGTACTGGGCCTAAGATGGAACCTTGTGGCACCTCATTGCTTACTACCCTGCATGTAGACTTAGACCCATTAGGGACAACTTGTTGAGTATGGTTTGTCAGCCGGTTGGGAATCCATCTAGTGGTGGTGCTGTCTATTCCACCTTTTTTCTAGGTTACTAAGAAGTAGGTTGTGGTCTACTTTGTTGAATGCCTTGCTGAAATCTAAAAATATTATGTCCACAGTGTTTTGTTGGTCTATTAATTTAGTCACTGTGTTGAAGAATGAAATAAGATTGGTTTGGCATGATCTGTTTTTAACAAACCCGTGCTGACTGCTAGTTATTACTTCACTTGTTTCTAGATGTTGGCAGATCTGTTTTGTTTTGTTTTATTATATTTTCCAGTATCTTCCTGGGTATTGATGTTAGGCTGATTGGTCTATAGTTTCCTGGGTCTGTTTTTCCCCCCCCCGTTTTTGAAGATGGGAACCACATCAGCTCTTTTCCAGTCCTCTGGTAGATCCCTGGTGCTGCAGGATTTTTGAAAGATATGGTGCAGTGGTTCTGAGATGACCTCTGCCAGCTCCTTTAAAACTCTGGGATGTAATCCATCAGGCCAAGGTTGGAGAGCCCTGCCTTGTACCATTCCGGACAAATGGCTTACAGTCTCTTCTTAAAAGCCTCCAAGTAACGAAGCACACCCACAATGTCTGAAGGCAAAGCTGTTCCACTGGTTAATTGTCCTGTTAGTAAGTTTCTTCTTAATTCCAGGTTGCTTCTCTCGTGGATTAGTTTCCTTCCATTGTTTCTTGTCTGACCTTCTGGTGCTTTGGAAAATAAATTGACCTCCTCATCTTTGTCGCCCCTCAAATATTGGGACAAAGTTATCATATCACCCCAGTCCTTCTTTTCACTAGACTATCCATACCCAATTCCTGCAACCATTTTTCATAAGCTTTACCTTCCAGCCCACTAATCATCCTTGTGGCTCTTCTCTATCCTTTTTCCAGTATCTCTACATCTTTTTGAAATTCTGGTGGCCAAAATTGGACTCAGTATTCCAAGTGTGGTCTTACTAAGGCTTTGTAAAGCTCTACTAATATTTCATATGGTTTTATCCCTCTATTAACGCAGCCTACAATTTGGATCAGCTTTTTTTCCTGGAGTGTTGGCTACTCCTGCCAGTTTGGAGTCATCTGCAAATCTGATCAGTTTTCCTTCTATTCACTCATCTAAATCATTTATGAAGATATTAAAAGTACTGGGCCTAAAACAGACCCTTGGGGGTGGTATACCCCACTACGTACTTCCTTCCATGTGGATGTAGTTCCATTAAGGATTACACATTGAGTATGGTTTGTCAGCCAGTTACAAATCCATCTGGTAGTGGTGCTGTCTGTCTTGTCTGAAGCCATATTTATCTTCCAAAAAAATATCCAAGATAAGCAGTTAAACTCTACAAAGACTTCCATACAAAGTTTCTTTACTGGATCACACCAGGCATCCTCAAGGGATAACTCACGGTTATGTCAAGATTCATCTAATGTTGGGACTTCCGGTTTGTCAGCTTCGCTAGCGGCAGGGATTTGCGATCCTGCGCGATCCCTGCCGCGCTAGCCGTTTTGGTGCCTCTGATCCATAGATCTGGAGGCTAAGGTTGCTACGAAGAAGCAGCCGAAGATAAGGAGGAGCTGGTGAGGGGTTTGGGGGTGTTGCAGACCCCCTTCCCAGCCGGCAAAACCCCCTTTTCCCAAGACGGTCGAGGGGCGGTCTGTAATGGCCTCCTCAAAGAAGCCGGCAGCTGGGTAAGACTGAGCAGGAGGAAGAAAGGAGAAAGTGGTAAAGAGAAAGTTTTTGTGGCTGACCCAGGACTTTAAGAGGCGTTTAATCCTGAGAACGATGGTTTTCTGAAAAATACTTTGTTTCCAGAGGAGGATCTCAAGCGGCAAAACTGAGTGCTGAAAGGGAAAGTTTACTCTCCTTCCTTATGGAATCAACAAATGGCCATTGAGAAACCTGTTGTTTTTTATAAAAGGTACAGACTTGGCTTCTTGTTATAAGTGGGAAGGAAGAGGACAAAATATATATATTAAGATTTTGTTGGAGGAGATGCCTTGAAGATCTTGAGACCAGAAATTAATTGCAATAAGGTTTTAAAATACAGATTGGAGGTTTTTTCCTTTCCCTTTGATACCTTATCAGGAAGAGAAAGTGAGAACTTTGTGTTTTGTTTGGACTGATTGACTCTCTCTGGAATTTTGGGGAATTGCTCTAACTTTTGAAACACTTTGGTTGCTTTAAGAAGAAGAATAAAGAATGGCTTTATCTGCTGATGAACTTAGAGAATATGAAGAAAGAAAGGACGCTGTGAAAAAAGCCTTTCTCTCTCTAGAAATGGTGTTTGTTAATTATCAAATACAACAACAGATGGAGGAAATGGAAGGAGAAGAAGGAGAAGAAGAAGAAGACGCCATCTTCAATGAATTTAAAATTTTAGTTAAGAGAGAAAGGAGAAAGAAAGGAAGGAAAATGAAGGACTTAAGATCTAAAAAAATACTTAAGAAAGGAAAAAATAAGATGCAAAACCAATTCAATGTTAATGTTACTGAGCAAAAGGAGAAAGGAATACAACAGAGAGGGGAGGTTGGAGGTAAAAAGGTTAGGTGGGATAAGAAAGGAAGGGAAAAGGGAGGGAAAAGCCACAAAGGTATAAAACAAGATGGGAAAAAAGGAATTTTTTTAGGGATAAAGGGTAATGTATAATTTCTTTAAAAAAGAAGATTCTGCAAGGTACATAAGATGGTATGGTAGTATTTGTATTAGAAATAGAAAATTAGAATGTTATAAGAATCTGAAATGTTTAGTAATGACAGATTTTAAAATTTAGTAAAAGATTAAAAGGAATGTTTAAAACATTGAGTTTAATTGAAAAGACTAATTTACTGTTGTTTTGATCTTATTATAAACTCATTACTGTAGCATTTGTTTCTTGAAATAGACAATTGGAAGGCTATAAGATTTAAAATTTAGATTTATTATTTAATTATATTAATTATTGTGGACTTACTATTTTTTTTTCTTTAGAGACTAGTAGCTTGAATGTACTAAGCAGAATCAGATTGGGTATTAGGTGTTATTTTAAATATTAATTTAGGGGGAGGATAGAAAGGCATCATACCTTGATCAGGGATTTCAGGGAAAAATTTTTTTCTTTACTTGCTGTAGGGAATGAGATAAATGGATAATTTGGAAAGAATGGACAAAAAATATAAATATAATGAATTAAATTAAAATGAATTAAATAAAATAGAAATAAGAGTGAAAAGTGGGGAGAAGTTATATGGAAGATATAGAATGGTAAATAAGATAGGTAATGGCATATAAGATGAGCACGAATCTAATTGAAGTCCATACAAAGAGAGGTAATCTGGGGCCAAACTACTTTCTTAAAAGAAGTTTTATATTTTTGTGTTTTGTGTGTCTATGTTTTCTTTGAGAATTAATAAAACCTCGGAGGAATGTTGGATAAGAATAATGTTACACAGGACAGAGAGGAATGAAGATGATGGTTATAAACTGGATAAATATAGAAAATTAATAATAATTAATGAAATTGAATAAGAAAAAAGAAATAATGAGAAATTTGTTGAGAGATATCTATATGGTTATATTGAAACGGTGAAAAATAGAATTATGTTGTATAAAATAGTATTCTATCTGACTTGTAAAATTAATAATGTAGAGGTTTGTGTACTTAATGGATAACGATGGTTTGTTTGTCTTTAAAATTAATAAAATTTGTTTCAAAAAAAAAAGATTCGTCTAATGTCCAATCTTTGCCTAGTTGTCTTCATAGTGTGAAAATATGGTTATCTTCATCCCATAATGGTACAGCAAAGGATCTGGCACGCTGCTGGGTCCAGGCAAGGAAAGGACAAAGGCTTTCCCCAACCCAACTAGAGGTCAATTCAGTGGCCAATCAGGATTACAGATGTGACCACATGACATGAACTACATTTCCCATGAGGCATTAACTACATTTTCCATGAGGCATTCCCTTAAGGGGACAGCTCCCTATTCCCAATTAACTATATACTGTCTGACCAGCACACTGTCTATCCCACATTCTTGTAGCTTTCCAAGAAGTAGGTTGAGGTTTACTTTGTCAAATGCCTTACTGAAATCTAACAATAGTATGTCCACAACATTTTGCTGATTCACTAATTAAACACTTGGTCAAGGAATGAAATAAGATTTGTTTGCCATGATCTTGTCAAAGCAATGATGGCTTCTGGTTATAACCTGCGAACACCTAGAAACAAATAAAGTTATAACTAGAAGCCTGCACAGGTTTGTTAAAAATAGATCATACCAAACCAATCTTATTTCATTCTTTGACAAAGTGACTAAATTAGGGTTTTATGCTGTGGACACAGTATACTTAGATTCAATGAGGCATTTCACATGTGGTGCGCCCCGTGGCCATATACGGCGCAGAGTGCTGGCCGACGACCAAAGAAGTCGAAAGCAGACTCCAGACAATGGAGATGCAAATGCTCCGATGGTCGGTAGGCCTCGCCCTACTCGATCGCGTCAGGAACGAAGAAGTGCGTAGACGGTTCAACGTCGTGCCCATCCCCACGGTCATGAGGCAGTCCCGGCTACGATGGTTCGGCCATGTGAGTCGCGCCAAGGAAGAATCCATCATCAAATCTGCGATGAAGGTGACTGTCGGAGGAGTGAGACCGCGTGGTAGACCTAAGCAACGCTGGATGGACGATCAACGCTGGACGATCAAGGCCGACCTAGAGATCGCGAAGGCAGACCCGACATACGTGGCAGACAGAGAGGCATGGAAGCAATACTCAAGGACATTAGCGGACCTCGCCAGAGCGCGAGACAAACGCTGAAGAAAAAGAAGAAGAAGAATGAGGCATTTCACAATGTAGACCACAACCTACTTCTTGGTAAGCTAGGAAAAGGTGGGATAAACACCACCACCACCAGATGGATTTGTAACTGGCTGACAAACTCTACTCAATGAGTAGCTCCTAGTGGTACTACATCTACATGGAGGGAAGTAAGCAGTGGGGTACCACAAGGTTCCGTCTTAGGCCTAATACTCTTCAACATCTTCATAAATGACTTAGATGAGGGAATAGAAGGGAAACTCAACACATTTGCAGATGACACTGAACTGGCAGGAATAGCCAACACCTCAGAAGACAAGCAAGGGGTCCAAAAGGATCTTGACAGACTTGAACAATGGGCTCTATCCCCAAAAATGGGCCCTATCCAAAACAAGTGAACTTTAATGTGGAGAAAAGCAAGGTTTTACACCTGGGCAGGAAAAGCCAAAGGTATAAGTACAAATTAGGTGAAACGTGGCTCAAAAACAGTAACTGCAAGAGAGACCCTGGATGATCACTTAAATGTGAGCCAGCTGTGTGCAGCAGCCATCAAGAAAGTAAATAGAATCCTTGGTTGTATAGAGACAGAATCAAAATCACATGAACTATTAGTAGGCTTTATAAAACTTTACTGAGACTGTACCTGAAATACTGCATCCAGTTTTGGTCACCACATTATCAAAAAGAGGTTGAGACTTTGGAAAAATTGCAGAGAAGAGCAACTAAGATGATTAAAGGCTTGGAGATTAAAACAGATGAAGAACAGTTGCAGGAACTGGGTATGGCCAGTCTAGAGAAAAAAAGGACCAGGGGTGACGTGATAGCAATCTTCCAGTATTTGAGGGCTGCCACAAAGAAGAGGGGGTCAACTTATTTTCCAAGGCACCTGAAGGCAGGGCAGAAACAATGGGTGAAACTAATCAAGGAAAGAAGCAACCTGGAATAAAGAAGAAACTTCCTAAAAATAAGAACAATGAACGAGTGGAACAGTTTCCTTCAGAAGTTGTGGCTGCTTCATCACTGGAGGGTTTTAAGAAGAGACTGGACAGCCACTTGTCTGAAATGGTATAGGGTGTCATGCTTGAGCAGGGGGTTGGACTGGATGACCTCCAAGATCCCTTCCAGCTCTATTCTGAATTGAATTGAAATTAGCAGCCAGTGGTCATTGTGGCTATGGTGCCTTGCATCTACTAGTGGGGTTATCCACTGTTTGATCTGGGAACAGTCTGTATTGTAATGTGTTGTGGCCCCGATTCCCGAGCCTATGCTGTCAGAGGAAGAGGACCTGGAAGATGAGGGGGAGGAACTGGGAATGCCTTCCTCCCCAGGACCTTCCTCCCTTCAGGTTCCATCAGACAACCGAGAGGAACAGCCTGAGATTAATCAGGAGGAAGGCATGTCGGAGCGGCCCCTGACAAGGAGTGAAGAGGAAGAATGTTGGCTTGATCCTAAGCAGCATCGTAGGGAGAAACGTGAGCAGCAACGTAGGAGGCGTGGGAGGGTCAGAGAGTGAGCTGAGTCATTGAGCCACACCCCACAGGGGATAAGGGTTAGGGTTAGGGCAGGGGAAGAACCAATGGTTGGAAACTAATCCAAGAGAGAAGCAACTTTATAATGCCGGGGAACAGAAGTTGCCTTCAGACCCTTGATATTGCTGGGAAGAGCTGTCAATCTTTCTGCCCCATTACCAAAACAATTCCTTCCATTTTTGCACACCGTCAAGGATCCTAATGTCCTAATGTCTCCATTTATTCGTACCTATTTCCTGTATTCTTACTCATGTTTGTACTTACACCTATTATCTTGTAAGCGATTGACAAATCAAATAAATAAATAAATAGAGAAGCCGCAGCTGTTTATATCTTCCGCCCTTCCGAGAATCACAACAAAGTAGGTTGAGCTCTACTTTGTCAAATGCCTTACTGATATCTAACAATAGTACGTCCACAACATTTTGCTGATTCACTAATTAAACACTTGGTCAAACAATGAAATAAGATTTGTTTGCCATGATCTTGTCAAAGCAATGTTGGCTTCTGGTTAACTGCAAAAGAGACCCTGGATGGGTTCAGGCGAGAGAAGAAATCTCCCCCAACCCACCAAGGGTCAATTCAGTGACCAATCAGGATTACTGATGTGGCCACTTTCCCAGGAATGGGTGGGGATGATGGAATGGGGAAACCATTTTCATGTCCTTTGCTTCATGCACTGCCTGGGGGGGCCACTGTACTTCTTTCCCCCGACTTACACACCTGCATAATTTCACTTCTGTTGGTGCTGCACCAACCTCAGAGCCCGAAACCACCAAGAGAGGCTCCTAAAGAAGGATGAAAGGGCAACAGATGGAGCCAGATGTTCATCTCCAGAGCTTCTGAGAACAGCAGTGGTTAGCAACTGCATGGAAGTTAACTGTCAGGGTTCCGACAATTGCCCTAATTAAATCATGAGCCAAGCTTCAAAAGAATCCAAAAGATTTATTAGGAGCAACATGTCCAGCATTAACCTGTATGAAGCCAATTCTGAGACACGTAATTTACTACCACCTATGACCCTGTTCCCCCCAGGCCCCTGGATGTGTCATAGATCAGATTCTCCTACGAAAGGGAGGGTGGGAGAGAAAGAAGAAGAGGAAGGGCAAGGAATGGGAACTGAAAAGGGGAGGGGAGAATAAAGGGGGAGAGAGAAAGGGAGGGAAGGAGAGGGGAGGGTAGTGGAAGGGAGGGGTGGGCAGAGAAGAGAGGAGAGGAGAGAAAGAAGAAAGGAATGGGAAAGAGAAGGTGAGGGAGGAGTGGGAGGGGAGAGAAGGGAAGGGGAGAAGATGGAAGGGAGGGGGTGATAAAGGACAGGGGAGGGGAGAGAAGAGGAAGGAGGGAGAGGAGAGCGGAGGGCAGGGGAAGTGGGGGTGGGCAAGGGAGAGGAGAGAGGGTGGGAGAGAAAGAAGGGGAGGAAGGGAAAGGAACGGGAACTGAAAAGGGGAGGGGTAAGGGAAGGGGCAGGGTCCAATCGAAAGGAAAGACAGGCGGGGGGGTGGGTGGGTGAGGGGGAGAGCGGTTCGGGTGGAAAGTCACCGTCCCAGGAACAAACACGGATCTTTAACCAGACGCCTAAGAGCCTCACTATCCGCCCGTCCAATCCCTTCCTTCAACACCGCCGTAGCTGTAACTCAGAGAGCGACCGAAAGCCACAAGCAGATTCCGCCCAAAGTGGCCCAGAAGCCTCCGGATGAGGGGATCGCCCGCAGGGGCTTCGCAAGGACGGTGAAGCGAGGGGGCATCGCGGTGGCTGCCTCCACGCAACGGGCACTGCTGGATGGTGACCGCTGAGTGTGATGGGCAGCATCTGGCTAGGACACCCCCTCCCCTCCCCTCTCCCCTCCCCTCCCCTCTGCCCTGGCCCGGGAGAAATGGAAAGCGAAAGCGCTGGCTTCTCTCTTTCCCGGAGGAGCCGCACTAAGTTTGGAGAACATCGGCGGAGCTGGAAAGAGCCGCATGGCTGGAGGGTGATGTCGCCCAGTTGGACGCCCCTCTTGGTCCTGGGAGCGGCGCTGGGGGCCTTGGTGCTGGAGGTGGGGACGGCTGCGGTGAGTTCCTGGCGGAGGGGGAGGAAGCACAACGGGAAGAGGAGCGTTTGGGGTTCGTCTCTCTCTTTCTCCCCTCTCTCCTTCAAGCTCCATTGCCCGGGTCTTAAACAAATGAGACAATGAATCAGTGGAATTGCCTCCAGAGGCTGTGAACGCTCCCACACTGGGAAGAGGTTGGACAACCGTTTGTCTGAAAGGGTAGAGGGGCTCCTGCTTGGACAAGACCTCCAAGGTCTCTTGCAACTCTGTCCTCTTCTGCCTTCTTTACCCCAGGTTTCACTGAGTTTCATCTATTTTTGTTTTTAGTATTTCGTTATATTTATGAGAAAATAAGGCCTCAAAGCAAAAAAGAGAGAAGGTTCGGAGTGCCTCCTCTCTCCTGCCCGAACAAAGGACGGAGCAGCCTGCACTGGTCCTAAAACAAGCCCCAATTGCTCTTTGGAAGGAGAGATCCTGACGCTGAAGCTCCAATCCTTTGGCCCCCTAAGGAGAAGAGACAAGGACTTTTGGGGGAAAGGCCAAAGGAGGAGGGGTCGGCAGAGGAGGGGAGGGTTAGGGACATGAGTTTGGGCAAAGGAGACAGTGGAGGATGGGAGGGGGGAGAAGCTTGGGGTGCTGTGGTCCATGGGGGCCGCGGAGAGTCAGAAACAACTTAGCTGAATAACCAAAAGGAAGCTTCTAGGTAAGGCAGGCAGTGATGTCTTCTGCAGTCAACCTTTTCAATTAGGGAGCTTCCCCCAAATCAGGGGTCTTCCAACTTGACAGCTTTAAGACTTGGGGACTTCAACTCCCAGCATTCCTCCTCCAGTCATGTTAGCTCAGGAATTCTGGGAGTTGAAGTCCACAAGTCTTGAACTTGCCAAGTTGGAAGACAAGCCTTGCCTTAAATCATAGCTTCCCTTTGAAGGCAGAGCCATGAATTGATATTGTGCTGCTCAGTTTTTTTTTTTTTTTTTTTTGGGGGGAGCCGTAGTATATCCAAAGGCTGGCATGCTGTGTGGTTCATGAGGCTGCAAAGAGTCCGAGGCGACTGAAGGACAACCGCCTGCACTAGAGCTGCACCCTGGTCAGCAACCCTCCTGGTCTCCTGGAAAAGCCCTGGGGGAAAATGGCAATTGGGGAGGAGCCAGTTGTCCAACTCACTGGTTACTTTCCATGTGAATTGGGCCCCACTGACTCTCCCCACAGTTACCAAGGGGGTTGCGATCTGGGTCACACCCACCAGCAGCTGGCTGGGAACCCAGAAACCCAGAGGAGCTGCACCCTAACCAGATGTGGGCTCTGTAGCTGTTTCCAGGGTCAGCCAAGGGATGCTGGTTTAAAGTTTAAAGGCGGGTTTGAGCTTCAAGGCATCAATCTTTATATGAAGGGCCGAAAGGGTGTGGCCCATTGGTTGGGTGGGTGGGAGCCTGCTGGATGACCGGATGCTGGAAGGAATGAAGCTGCAGTCCAGAGCCCCTAATTCTGCCCTCTTCCCTCCTCCTCCTCCTCCTCCTCTCCAGGCTCCCTCAGACACTCCCTGTGGTATTTGCACCCGCAAGACTCAAAGCCCAGCCAGAGGCTGCCTCAGCCTTTCATTCAGAGCTACCTGGATGACCAGCCCATCGTCCGCTATGAGAACCTCATCAGGAGGATGGAGCCCCTGGTGCCCTGGATACAGGAGGCGGAGAAGGAGAGGCTCCAGGCTCTCGAGTGGGTCTTTGGGATTGGCCTGGAGAAGTTATCAAACCTCAGCCATCAGACTGGAGGTGAGCAGAAGCAGTGCCACCTGTGGCCTTCAGTGACAGAAAAGACCACAATGGTGAGGTCTTATTCTGCAGTGGAAACACACACACACACACACACCCTCAATTTTCTTCCTAACTTATAATTTCCCCCTGGCGTGGCTCCACCCAACAAGGGCTAATTGCAATAGTAGATCACTTTCAAGATCACATGAAGTGTTAAGTAACTTGAATGCAAGTTAATTAAAATGCAAAAGTATGAAGATCACATCTGGTGTTACTACTGCACAATAAGGCCACACTTGCGATACTATGTCCAGTTTTAGTCCTAGAAAAAAGAGGCTAAAACATGATGAATGGTTGGGGACCTGGGTATATCTGGTTTAAGAAAGAGAGGGGCTGAGGCTGACATGTAGCAGTCTCCTGTTATTTGAGGGGCTGTCGCAGAAAGAAGGGCATTGAGCTACTCTCCAAAGCAGGGTTCGCCAACCTTTTGGACCTCAAAGACCACCATACTCATAATTTTAAATCCCGCGGGCCAGAGATCCTGGGAAAATCCCCAGAAATGTCTGCAGGAAAATTCCCCACCCCATTTTCCTACCGATCTATCATTCTTTATTTGGGAGAGAGAGAGAGAGACAGCCAGGAGATGAAGAGACCATAAAAATTCCACAGTGAGATGTGTCCTGGGAAACTCTGGAAAAGATCATTCTAAAAAAGGGGTGAGGGGGAATTAACATGTTGGCTCTTTGTTTTACTAAATACACATGAAGATAAGGGGGAGGGGTTTTAAACTCCCCTATCTATCTCTGCATGCCTGAGAGACCTTAGATGCTGCTTTTAACCACTACATGAATTGTCTCATCTCAATAAAGGATTCCTTTTGATACATTTTGATACGTTTTCAGACGTTCATCCTAGTTGATTGAATGGGAAAAGTTCTGTAGCCTGATAGTTTCCTTCCCTAGGAGGGGTGGTAGGTAGACTTTCATGTGTTCAGGGAGAAGAATCTTGGGCCTTTCTCACCACCCCTCGGGGTCTCTTTCAGGGCTTCACTCCTGGCAGGTGATGTGGGGCTGTGAGCTCAGGGAAGACGGGAGCAAAAGAGGGTTTTTGCACTACGGCTACAATGGGATGGACTTCCTCAAGTTTGATGAAGAGATCCTCAGATGGGTGGCAGCTCATCCCCAGGCTGAGAAGGTCAAGGAGAAATGGGAGGACCATCTAGAGTGGACCCAGGGAAGAAAAATCTACCTGGAGGAGACCTGCATTGAGTGGCTGCAGACATACCAGTCCTACAGGAGGGGGACTCTGGAGAAGAGAGGTGAGTGGCCCTTTGGAGCATGTGTCCGTCGGCTCCCCCTCCCCCATATTATTTCTGTCTTAAATAGGCAAGGGAGCAGCCTGGGGGCTCACTGGTTAAGATGCTGGGCTTGTCTCAACAGTCCAGGTTCAAGATCTGAGCACCACATGACGTGGGGCGGAGTTCCCATTCTCCTCCCACTCCTGCCAAGCTAGCAGTTCAAAAGCCTGCAAGTGGGAATCAATGGGCACACACAGCGCTCTGTGATGTCATGCTGGCCACAAGAGCACAGAAATTTCTCAGGACAGCATTGGCTCCCTTGAAAAGGGGGGAACACTGCCCCCTAGTGGCAGCAATGAGTAGCAGAGTAAAATCCAACTCCTTTTACCTTTACCTTTTGCATAGCCCTGACCCCATTTCAGGTCACCACAGAAAAAGGTCAGGAAGTATCCCACATCCAATTACAGAAGAAAAATAATCCTCAATGCCCCCCAAAATAAGTACTTCAAAGATGAAAATAACTGAACAATATATTCATGCTGGAAGACCCAGTTCTAGTTCCCTGGAAAAGAAAGATTGCAAAGCAGAAGAAACTCATTCTAACCTCTCGGATTTGAGTCCGAATCAAAATATGAATCTTTTCCCAATTTCTACCTGGGGCAACTTGAACAATTTCAATTCCAAACTACCAATTCAGGCTGGTGGTCAAATTTGGACTAAGCTCCAAGCAGTACAGTTGTTTTGTCAGAATGAGAACTTGACCCAATTTCTATGTACCCCTTTCAAAAATCAATCTCAAGGGCTTCAATGCCTCTAATCATTGAGGGTCCCGGAGGTTCAGGAGAGGAGAGAACCAGAGAGAGGATGCCCAGGTGAGGTCTTCCTACCTATTCAGTCACCTGAAACTCCTCTTTTGCTGTTTCTGCAGAGCCCCCAGTGGGGAAGGTGACCCATAAGGCCATTAATGACCGTCTGGAGGTCCTCATCTGCCAGGCCTTTGGCTTCTACCCCAAGGAGATCCGGGCCACCTGGAGGAGGGACAGAGAGGTCTGCAAGTATGAAGCATTCCATAGGAATGTGGCCCCCAACTCAGATGGGACCTATTATGTCTGGCTGAGCATTAAGATCGACCCCAAGGAGAGGGACCGTTTTCGGTGTCACCTGGAGCACGAGGGCTTGCAGGAGCCCCTGGTCTTGGCCTGGGAGGAGGAAAGAGGTGAGACGGTGAGGGGTTGGACATGCAGAAGTAGATTTTTCACCAGTGTGGGAAAGGTTGGGGAGAAGAAGTCTGGACATGCTTCCCGCTCCCTCTGTTTATCTTCAGGGACACCCAGGAGGGAATCTTATCGGACATGTTTCCTTAACCTGATTGCATGGCCCAGACTGAAGCTCCATCTAACCAATGCCTTGGTTGTGGCTCTTCCTTCTGCCCTTCAAGGCCATTTGCTCTTCCTTCTTCAGCCTTGGTGGGGTTTCCTTCAGGGGGGGGACACTGCCTGGGGGGGTGTCCGTGCAAGAGCTCCACTTCAGGGAACTCAGCATCTCTCTAACCAGAACCATGTTTCTCCTTCTTTAGCTACAGGGTGGGAAATTCTTATTGGAATCGTGGCTGCCGTAATCTTGGGAGCTGGGATTCTCTTCCTGATAAGTAAGTGAAACCAACATATCCACTGACATCCACCCCTGGGTCTTTCTGTGTTGGCTGAGCTGGTATGGATGGCAGAACATCCCCACAAAAAACATTTTGAACAGGAGTCAGAGAGGCAGAAGAAAGTGTGCAGCCATTTTCCCAATTCCTGCATATCTCAGAAGGTTCCACCTTCCTCTTGTCTGGGAGGAAGTCTCTTTGGCCTTAACAGACCATTGAAGTAGACCATCTGAAGTAGAGGAACAGATATCAAGGGCTCCAAAATAAATAAAAAATGTCCCATAAACCACCTGGGACGCCCTAGACAATCTGTAATCCTGCCCTGGAGAAGATCCATAGGCCATCTCACCTGGCAAGAGAGACCTTCAGGGAAGCTCGAAGAGAAGATGGGGACCATGGAGGGAGGGTCCCATGTCCTCTGGCCCCCATTTCAGTCACACCTGGGGACAGAGAAAAAGAGGGTCAGCAGAGGAAGGAGCCTGTCAACTCAGAAAATATTTCTCTGGTCTTTTAGAGTTGCCAACAGAAAGGGAGGAGGGAGCAGTGTAGGAGCTGCAAAAATGAAACTGGATTCCATAAATGTTTTCATAGTTTCCAGGCGACTTAAGTTTCTCCCCGCAAAATTCTAACTGGAGAACATGATTGATGACTTTTGGCTATGGATGTGTCCCATTGGAGAATATGAATTATGAGACACCCAGGGGGTGGGGGAAAACCAGGGTCAAGGGTGACAATTAATGATGTGTCTCAGAGTCAGCACCGGCATGTCCTCTCCTAATAAATAATCTTTGAGCTTTGAAAATCCGGCTAGAGACTCATGATTTAAATGGGGGAAACTACCAGAGCCCTGACAGAGCCATTCTCTCCTCTGCTTTGACTCAGAGCAAGAGACAGGAATGGGAAGGCGGATGTGGGAAGAAAGAGGGACCCTGAATGATGGATGTGTTTTTATACACTTTGGGTTTGGGGGGCCAGGAAATCTAAAGGGCCTGATTCAGGGACACAGTTGGAGCAAGTGAGGTAGAAGTTTAAACAAAGGAAAGTGCATTTTCTATTAGAAGGAAAAGTTGATAAGGATCTTATGCTGAAGCGGATGGGATGCTGAGACCATCAGCTGGATTAAGACGGGATATTTGTATTAAGGTGCAATATTTGTGGTTTCTCACCTCCTGCTTCCCAGAGGAACCTTTGGGCGAAGGCCTCTCATTGGGAAAGGATTAAAAGGCTATCTGAACAGAAGAAACGTGGTCATTTTTTCTGGTTATGCGGTAGCCCCCGAGGCTGCTCCAGTTTAGGTGGGCAAGGGGAGGGAGAGAGCAGGGACAGCCGAGAGAAAATGGGGGAAAGGCTCTGCAGAGGAATGGGGTGGAATGAGAGAGGGGGATGGGGGGAGAGTTGGTAGATTTATTGATTTTTATATCACAATTCCACACTTTTGCTGTTTATAGCAGCCACCGTTTTAGGACTAGCCAAAGGTCTTTGATTTCCTGCAGGACAGCCAGATGCAGACAGAGCAAAATTAGGAAGTAGATCAGGAGGAAGAGGAAGAGGAGGGAAATGCCAATGAAAAACCAGGCCTTCTGGGCCAGAAAGAAAATTTTAGAGAACCAACCAGAGTAAACCAGTGAGTGAAGGAACTGGAGCCCAGGATGGTCTCCTGGCTGAAATTGTGCAAAAGATCAAGTGCCTGTTGGGTGACGTGTATGTTACTCTCAATCCGGTTGTCATGTTGGTTGACATAAAGGCAGCAGGAGGTGGTAAGCGCCTGGCAAAACCCTCCTTGTGAAGTGAGGAGCAGATCGAGGGCCATGAGATGGTCCTGGACAGTCACCCCAACTTGTTCCGTTTCTCCCTGCAGGGCTCTTGGGTGCCTGGATGACGCGGATAGACCTCGTTCCAGTTCAGAAGAGACGTTAATGCCATATGGCTCTCTCCAGTTTTGTCACACACACACCCCAACCCTGGGAAAAGTCTCTTTACAAAGGAATGGAGCCAAGTCCTTTGGAGATGCAGGCAAGGAGATGAGGGCCTCAAGGTCTTGTGAAATGTTACTGCAGACGTGAGACAAGATGTCAGATCTGTGTATTTGCCATTCTTCAATGGAAGAAGAATAAAACCACAGAGGCCAGGCGAACTATGGTACAAGTAATCCTTTTTGGTGTAACCTGAATATATTAAATCTTGTATTGATTCTGTATGATGCACATGATATACAACTGGAGGACTGGAGCCAGATGTCTAGAAACTTGTGACCTCTTGAAGAGATAACAAGATGAGAAGGGACCATAAAAATTCCAGCTCTGGAAGATACTCCCTGGGAACCTCTTCTAAGATACGGTTCCCAGACAAGGGGAGGGGGGAATTAACATTTGCTTTGTTTGACTAAATCCACATCTCAATAAGGGGAGAGATTGTAACTCCCTTTATCTATTCCTGTATGCCTGGAAGCATCTTAGACTCTGCTTTGACTAGTGCTGGGATCACTCCCTTTCAATAAAGAATTCCTTTTGAAATGTTTATTTCCAGAAGTTCATTCTTTTAGGTTGAAGGGGAAAAGTCCAGTGCTTACACAAATCTTGCAGAGATTGGTTTTCAAGGGGAGATTGGACCACATTTTTCCAGAATGGCCTAGGGTCTCCTGTTTGAGCAGGGGGTTGGACTAGAAGACCTCCAAGGTCCCTTCCAACTCTGTTAATCTGTTACACTCCCAGAATGACCTTTGTAAATCTTTGCCCCATGTTGCCAAAACAATTCCTTTTATTTCCCCTTTTTGTTTTCATTCCCCAGGGTCACTTCTCCATGCCCCTTTCTCTGCCTTTTTCTTTTCTTTTCTTTGCTTTTTTTTTTGACTGTTATACTGTTAAGTTTTGAAAAAATAAAAACTGTGCAACAAAAGCTAAAATTTTCAGAGGGCAATATGCTCTTGGGCTTTATATTTGCATTTGGAATTTAGCAACTGGACAAAAGACCGAGATTGCAGCATTGGAGAGAGTTGGAAAGTTAGGGGCCCCTTTCCTGTGTGGATTGAGGGCCTGATTGTATTTCTTGCCTGCGGGTGGATTGCCTGTATTTGCATGGACAAATATAAAGAAATATGGGACTCTCTCAGGGAATTGCATAACTGGTGTCAAAATGAAGTGAAAGAGGTGGTCACAGACTTGTGTTTTATATAAATAAATATATTTATCATCGACATTTATATCAGACAAGATAGTCACATCACTACATCGTGAGGTAAATCGTCAGGTAAGTCACAGAACAGCATACAGAGCAGACATGAGAAAAAGGTGGGAAAAAGGGGAAACTCCCCCTTCTCACCCAGCAACCAGGTGCACACGCCCTGCTGAATGAGGGAAGGGGCTCCTGGGGTACAAGGGTCGCAGGGGCGCCTTGGGGAGGCTGCTGCCCAGAATTGAAGGAGGTCGGGGGTGTGGGGGAGGGTGAAAGGCAAGGACCCTCTTCTCTCCAGAGGGAGCCCCCAAGAGCAGCTCAGAGCCAGGAGGTGACGGGAAGCATCGAGTTGGGCATCAGAGTTGCAAGGAAGCCAAGCAGAGGCAGAAGAACCCAGAGAGAGCAAGCGCGGGTGGCCAGAGAACCTGTGGGGAGTCTGGGTCCCTCTTGGACCTTCAGGCTTGGGCAGCGCCTGGTGCAAGTGACAGGGAGGGGATCTCTTCTTCCCTTTCGTCCCCCCCTCTTGAAAAGAACCTTTGATCTCAACCAATAGATGGATACCCATTTTTTTTAAACAGGAGAAAGGTGGGAGGTCGAAGGGGTTGCATAAGGCAGGGCATGATGCACAGGCATATATGAAGTCCCCTGTGCATCATGCCCTGCCACATACACCAAAACCCTAGCCACTATAGAAAACCCCAGCTACAGAATTATCAGAGAAGCCATAGACATTGAAAAAAGACCTGAAAGCATGAATAGAAGAGATGATTCCACCAGACTGTCAATCATTTGGAAGCCTGCACTCACAAACAAAAAAATCTCCACACTACAAGCCAGGCAAACACCTGGACACAAACAGATCCCCCCTGATACCTCCAGCTCAAGCACACCCCAACCAGGGACCCAGATGAAACCTAGCTTCCTAATAAATGATAGCCGTCCATTTACTCAGAACCAAGCTGCACTAAAAGCCTCCAATACAGGAAACACAACATTGCCAGTCAATCAAGACAAAAAAAAGCCACAAAACTGACAGAAGATATTAGAAACACCAATCAAGCAGAACACAGCAAACTCCAAGACCAATAAACACAGACCAAGACTCCCAACCAATCAGGATGAAGAAAAAAACCATTAGCAGTAGGCTAGCCTCAAGTTTAAAACTGAAACAACTGTAAAAGTCTGACTCACAGACGAACACAATGCAGAAGCCTGATGATGGCAGATGAGATTCTGCCGAAACGTTGCTACAACTTTAAAAGCACAAAGAAAATACCCGAACAAAGCTGAATACCATACATGTAAGTACCTGCGAAAACTTAAGAAAATCTATCTATCTATCTATCTATCTATCTATCTATCTATCTATCTATCTATCTATCTATCTATCTATCTATCAGGTTTTCGTGGGTATTTGTAGGTGAATCTTTGGTTATTTGGGTTTTCTCCCGTGTAAAATTGGAAGTATCTAGGCAACATTTCGATGAAGTCTCATTCATCATCTTCAGGCTTGTGTCTTCAGCTTTGTGCTTCTCAGAGTAATGTGAGCTTGCAGCTGCTTCTTCCTTTTAACTGCTAGTGGGGGTGTGCCTTGATTGGGTGGGGGCTTGGCTGTGTTCTGATTGGGTGGGGTGTGTTCTCATTGGTTGGGGGGTTGGCTGTGTTCTGATTGGTTGGGGGGTTGGCTGTGTTCTGATTGGGTGGGGGTGTGTTCTGTTCAGGTGGGGGCTTGGTTGTGCTCAGGTTAGTCTTAATTGCTGGGGGATTTGAGCTGGTGAGCTGTGATCCTGCTGTTTGGCTTCGCGTTCATGGTCGTGCCACATCTTCATGCTGGGCGTCAGTTCGGTTCATGTGTGGGTCGGAGGAGTTTGAGGCGGGTAGTGATGCAGCTGCGGTACGGCTTCTGGTCCGTGGTCCTGTCTCATCTTCTGTGTAGGTGTGAGTCTGCTTTCTATGTGGAAGTGTGGTGGTAGCATCTTGTGTGGCCCTCGTGCGTGTGGGTCTGGTGTCATTCTTCATGTTAGGTACCCATTTGTTCATGAGGGCGGGTTTCCAAATGGCTGGTAGGCGGGAGGTATCATCTCATTTATTCATGCTGTGTGGGCGTTTTTCTATCTCTATTGCTTCTCTGATTATTCTGTTGTTGAAGTGTTCAGTTTTGGTGATAGTTCTGGTATTTTTAAAGTCAATCTCATGTCCTGTGGCTTTGAGATGTTGGACCAGGGAAGAGGTCGGTTCTTCTTTTTTGATTGAGTTCTTGTGTTCTTCAATGCGTGCACTTATTCTTCTGTTAGTTTGTCCGATGTATGTTAGCCCGGCAACCGCGGCACCCCTTTATTGCTACAATAAAGTAAAAGCTGAAGTTCGCTCCGTGTTTGCCTCAGGTTATTCTGCCGCTCCACAACACTGGCAACGAGGACGGGATACCTATAAAAGGCAACCGGGCAAAGAATGGCTGAGCAAAATCACTACAAAAAGAGCCGAAGTCACTACCGAGCTGAATGTCACTTTAAGAGCTACTGTCACTATTCGCAAGCGCGAATTTCAACCTTCCTCGAAAGATCCGGCACCGCTGAGTCGAGATGATTTCGAACCCTGCATTCCCGCCTTTCAGACCGACAGCAGAAACATGGGAGTCCTACAGAAACCAATTTGACTGTTTCCTAGATGCCATAGACCTTGCTGACATTTCAGACCATAGGAAAAAGTCCTACTTTTTAAGTTTTTGTGGAGCCACAATGTTTGACACTGCTACGGCATTATTGGCTCCACATTCAATTAAGACTGTTCCATGGGAAGAATTGCAGGAAATTCTTTCCAACCACTATTCCCCTAAGCCATCCAAAATTGCCAGGCATCATGCTTTTAGGAGACGGATTCAGGCTGAGGGAGAGACTATTAGTGGGTACATGGCTGCCCTACGAACAGCTGCCTTGCATTGTGGGATTAGAGACTATCTGGAAGACATGTTATTAGACCAGCTAGTTTGTGGAGTCAGGGATTTAAGGCTACAAAGGCATCTATTGGCTAAAGGGGATTTAACCCTTAAATTAGCAATTGAAGAGTCTCAAGCTGCAGAAATTCAGGGAAATCCAATTAGCCAGGGCAGCTCAGCCATCCATTCCACTCCTCAGAAGAAGGCTATGAAGAGGCTAATGATGTAAATCGTCTCAGGCAGCAAAAAACCAGTCAAGGGGAATCAAGCTATCAAGCCAAGCTGACTAACAAAGGCTCTAACAAAATTAGTGTTTTTGTTTCTATAGAAGGGAAACCTTGCAGGATGGAGGTTGACACAGGCTCAGCACTGTCCATCATCTCATGGAGCACCTTGAAACAACTACTTCCCAGAATGGCTAAGAAGAAGCTTCACGGCTGCCAGTTAACCCCTACGCGACTACCAAGGCAGAACCATCCCAGTCATCGGAAAAGGCAAGTTTTTTGTACAATTTCAAAATTTTAAAGGTCACTTGCCTTTAGTGGTAGTGGATGGTGCCCTCCCTAGCCTGTTGGGGTTAGACTGGTTCCCTGCCCTTGGCCTCCATATAAGCGGAATCTATTACAAATGCTGAAGTGGACACCTTGTTTAATGACTATGCTGATGTGTTCAGTGAGGGGCTGGGCTGTTATTCAGGAACCCCAATATCTTTCAACTTGGACCCTCAGGCAGTACCAATCCATTTAAAGCCTTGAAGGGTACCTTTTGCAATCCGCCCCAAATTAGACATGGAGCTTGACAAATTAATTAAACAAGGTGTATTAGAGCCTGTGGACTTCGCAAAATGGGAAACCCCAATAGTGACACCCCTGAAGAAAGACGGGAATGTAAGAATCTTCGCGGATTACAAGAGGTCATTGAACAAATATTTACAAATCAGCGCCTATCCAGTCCCTGTTATCCAGCACCTACTACATTCTTTTGAGCCAGGAACCATTTTCGCTAAATTAGACATGTCACAGACCTATCAACAGTTCCCTGTTGATGACACAGCCGCTGAACTACAAACTATTGTAACGCACAGGGGCGCTTTCAAATGTAGGCGCTTCCAATTTGGCGTAAGTGTAGCCCCAGGAATTTTCTAATCCTTAATGGAAAGACTTCTTCAAGGATTACTGGGTGTAATTCTGTATTTTGATGACATTTTAATATCTGCCCCTGACAAGCCTCAGTTACTGCAAAGAGTCAGAGGAGTCCTCGATCGTTTCAGACAGCATGGTCTTAAGTTAAAGAAAGACAAGTGCACTATTGCCACCCCACAGGTAGAATTTTTGGGATATAGAATTGACGCCTCTGGTATTCACCCAATCGAATCCAAAGTAAGGGCTATTCACGAGGCACCCACGCCAACTAACAAAACTGAGCTCCAGGCCTTTTTAGGATTTCTTAACTTTTACGCTTCATTTTTGCCTCATAAAGCTTCCATTGCAGAGCCTCTGCACAGACTCTTGGACAAGCAATCCCCCTGGCACTGGGGACCTAGGGAAGCCCATGCCTTCCATGCTGTCAAATCATTAGTTACATCCAATGCTGTCTTGATACAATTTAATGAACATTTACCTTTAGTTTTAGCAGCAGATGCTTCTTTTGGCATAGGTGCTGTTTTAAGTCATAGACTGCCTAACGGTTCTGAGGCACCCATTGCCTTTTTCTCCAGAATTTTTTCCCCAGCTGAGCGCAACTACAGCCAAATTGACAAGGAGCCTTTGGCTGCAGTTGCTTCTCTCAAAAAATTCCATGAGTTTCTATATGGACACTATTTTGAGTTGATCACGGATCACAAGCCTCTGTTAGGCCTTCTGTTTGGCAAAAGACAAACTCCTCAGATTTTGTCTCCAAGAATGACCAGGTGGACCTTATTTCTGGCTGCCTATTCCTATACACTGGTTCATCGACCTGGCAAGAGTCTATGCCACGCTGATGCTCTTAGTCGCTGCCCCCTGCCTGTTCCTGTGGAGGATCCTGCACCAACTAATGCTGTTTTCCAGATCAACGATCTCAAACTCCCCATCACTGCCCTCAATATCACTGCCCACTCTGCCAAGGACAAGGTAATCGCCCAAGTTCTTGACTGGGTGGGAAGGGGGTGGCCAGCAATTCCTTATGCCCCTGAATTTGTGCCTTTCAAAATTCCAGCAAGAACTATCTTCTTTGCAAGGCTGTTTACTTTGGGTAACGAGGGTAGTTATCCCTTCCAAGTTGCAAGACTCAGTTTTAAAGGTCCTGCATGAGGGCCATCCCGGCATTGTCAGGATGAAGGCCCTGGCTCGCATTTATGTATGGTGGCCAGGCATGGATGCTCAGATTACAAGTTGGGTGAATGCTTGTCAGCCATGCCAAGCTACCAGACCTGCTCCACCCACATCCACTCCAGGCAGGTGGGAAGATTCTGTGGCCCCTTGGTCCCGGGTGCATATTGATCTGGCTGGCCCCGTTCATGGGCGTACATTCCTGGTGATGGTTGATTCTTTTTCTAAATGGGTAGAACTGACCTTGATGTCCTCCACAACTTCAGAAGCTGTCACTAAGGCTCTATCAAGGATATTCGCTACCCATGGCCTCCCTGACACCATCGTGTCTGATAACGGCCCCCAGTTTACTTCCTGTGAGTTTGAGGTCTTCCTAGCCAACCTAGGAATAGGGCATGCACTTACAGCTCCTTTTCATCCTGCCAGTAATGGCCTGGCTGAAAGGGCAGTCAGATCAGTTAAGGAGGCCCTGGCAAGGTTTGGGCCTATAGATTGGCATTCTAGGCTCGCTAAGTATCTCCTGACCCAGCACACAACTCCCTGTGCCACCACTAATAGGTCTCCGGCTGAACTTCTCATGGGTAGACGTCTGAGGACCACCCTAGACAGCTCCATCCGCATTATGCCGCAGTCACACCCCTAGGGTCAAAAAGCCAGGCAAGGGAGTTCGCTGAGAATGACCAGGTCTATGCCCGGAACTATGCGGGACACCCTTTGTGGATGCCTGGGCAAATTGTGGTGGTAACTGGTCCTAAGTTTCACAGGGTCCAACTGCAAGACGGGCGCATCTGGCACCGCCATATCGATCAGCTTACAAGGCATTGGAGTGCGTCTGCAGATGACCCTCAAGACGTTCCTGCAAAAGAGAAACCGCCGGCGTCCAAAGAAACTTCCCTCGGATCCGACAGGAATGCAAGCCTACCTGAACAGCCATTTGTCCCTCGCCCAGAAATGCCTGAAGCCGAGACGCCAGCTTCGTTAGAACCAGAAGTTGCCCAGCAAGCAGAAAAGTTCCTTCCAGCAGTAGCTTCGTCGGGACTTAGAAGATCTGGCCGCCTGCGCAAGCGCCCGAGTTATCTGAAGGACTATGCATGCTCTGTTCTGGGGGAAAGGAGTGTGGCGTTCAGAAAAGACTGGCTGCCTTGTTAGCGCGGCAGCCGCGGCAACCCTTTATTTTTACAATAAAGTAAAAGCTGAAGTTCGCTCCGTGTTTGCCTCAGGTTATTCCGCCGCTCCACAACAGTCCTCAAGAAAATTTTGATGGTCCATAGAAAAAAATCATTTGCATTGTTTATATTGCACTCAATCAGGGGCCTTCAAACTACGCCGGATACGTGCAATGAAGGTTTGTGTTGCTGCAGAGAGTCTCCCCGTTTGGGGTCTTTTTGTGCTGGTCGGAGGGGGGCAGAAATTCCAAATTGGGGTCTGCTTCAGCCTCCTGGTGTGCGGTTTTGGGCGAAGGCTGGAGGGAAGGGCCGCTGGTGGTGAAGAGCCGGAGGGCCTCGTTCCAGTGGGACTGCATCATGGCCTGGAACTGGCTGACCATCTCAGCCCGCTGAGCCTCCAGGTGCCGATATCTGGCCTTGCACTCCCGCAGGTCTTTCCTCTGCTTGGAAAGCCTCTGCTCCTAGTCCTCAGTGAGGTGCTTCTGCTGAGCCTCCTTCTTGGTCAGATTCAATTTGAACGGAGCCGGCTATTTGGCCAACTCTTTCTTAGCTCCAACCCCTGCTTCCTGTTGGGGCCCTAAGGAGACCAGCGGGCAGGCGAGGAGGGGCTGGGAGGAGGTGGGAGAGTAGAGGAAGGTGAGGCACTCCCCCTTGGACATGACATTGAGTTGGCCACGCCCACCCAGTCACATGACCACCTAGCCACGCCCATCCAGCTGGTCATTAGGCAGCTCATATTAGTGGTCTGCGGGATTTAAACTTATGAATTTAGTGGTCCCTGAGGTCCAGAAGGTTGGGGACCCCTGGGACTCTGGGGAGAGGAACCCTGGACCTCTTTCATTCACCCCCACCCCCCTGGGTCTCCTTCAGGGCCTCACACCTGGCAGGCGGTTTTGGGCTGGGTGCTCTGGGAAGACAGGAGCACAGGAGGGTTTTTCCGCTCTGGCTACGATGGGAGGGACTTCATCAGCTTCGACAAGGAGACCCTCACCTGGGTGGCAGCTCAGCCCCAGGCCTGGAAGTTCAAGGAGGAGTGGGACGAGGATCCTGGTTGGTCTGAGAGAAACAAATTCTTCCTGGAGGAGACCTGCATTGAGGTTAAAGTTTTTGGGGTTTGGGGAAGAAACTACAGAGTCGGGTAGAGTATTCCAGGCATTGACCACTCTATTGCTGAAGTCGTATTTCCTGCAATCAAGTTTGGTGCGGTTAACTTTGAGTTTGTATCTATTGTGTGCTCTTGTGTTGTTATGGTTGAAGCTGAAGTATTCATTGACAGGTAGGACATTGCAATGTATGATTTTATATACCATGCTTAAATCAGACCGAAGATGGCGTAATTCAAGGTTTTCTAGTTCTAGAATTTCAAGTCTGGTGGCATAAGGTATTCTACAACGAGTAGAGGAGTGGAGAACTCTTCTTGTGAAATATTTCTGGACTTTCTCAATTGTGCTAATATCAGATACGTAATGTGGGTTCCAGACTGATGAACTGTATTCGAGTATTGGTCTAGCAAATGTTTTGTATGCTCTAGTTAGTAGTGTGATATTACCAGAGAAAAAGCTACGTAGGATTAGGTTAACAACTCTTAATGCCTTTTTGGCTATGTAGTTGCAGTGGGCTTTAGCACTTAGATCATTAGAGGTGAGTATTCCAAGATCCTTTACAGAGCTTGGGTCATCAACAAGATCTTGACTATTCAGCTTGTATTTTATTTTCTGATTTTTTTTGCCAATATGTAAGACAGAGCATTTATTTGTTGAGATTTGAAGTTGCCATTTGTTTGACCATTCTGATACATAGTCAAGATCTTTTTGTATATTGTCTGTGGTATTGAACAGCTTTACATCATCAGCGAAAAGAACGCAATTGCTCTTAATATGATCACAGAGATCATTTATGTAGAGTATGAAGAGAGTTGGTCCTAGAACACTGCCTTGGGGGACACCACTATTGACAGGTACAGAATTTGATAGGACGCTCCCAATTTTGACCATTTGTTGTCTGTTTGCCAGGAATGCTTCTATCCAGTTATGCAGTTGTCCAGAGATACCATAGGATTTTATTTTTAGGAGTAGTTTGTCGTGTACCACTGAATCAAAGGCTTTACAGAAGTCTATGTAGATTGGGTCTATTGCTTTGCCCTGGTCGAGTTGTGTCGTCCATATGTTTTTGCAGTGTAAGAGTTGCAGATTACAGGATAGTTTTTTTCTGAAACCAAATTGTTTATTGGAGAGTAGGTTGTTTGTCTCTAAGTGGAGGATGATGGATTGGTTAATAATTGATTCCATGACTTTACAGGTGACGCAGCATAAGGAGATTGGTCTGTAATTTTCAACTAGGCTTGGGTCTCCCTTTTGAAGATGGGGATGACTGTGGCTTGTGACCATAGGTTAGGCAAGGAGCTGGTCCTGAAAGATTTTTCAAAGATTATGCTTAGAGGTTTGGCTATGGCAGCGGATAGCTTTTTTAAGAAGTAGGCACATATTCCATCTGGTCCAATAGATAGAGATGGTTTTAGATTGCATAGTGCTTTTTCAACATTGTCTTCTGTAAAATCGATATGTATTAGATCATTGTGGTTATCTGTGGTACGGCTAGGAAATACTGGGCATGATCCATTGCTGTTTACAAATACTGAGCCGAAGAATGTGTTAAAGATGTTGGCTTTAATGGTGTCATCGTTGCAGTCTTTACCATCAGGTCCTATCAGGGGTGGGATGGACCTTGAGTCTTTTAGTTTGTTGTTTACAAAATTGTAAAAAGCATGGGTGGAATTGGTGCTTAGAAGGTTTTCCTCTTGTTTAATGTGATAATTGGTGCATTCGGTCTTTATCTGGTGGCATAAATTTTTGTATTGGCTTTTGAAATTGGCAACGTGACCAGATTTGTTTTTCCGCCAGAGTGATCTCTTTTTGGATTGAAGTTTCCTTATTGTTATGGGTAATCTGCTTTTTTGTTTTGTTTTGGGAGTTGTTATTGGTACATATAGTTTGATGACTCTTTTGACTTCAAGTAAAAATATGTTGTAATGGTCTTCAACAGTATTGCATCCAGTGAATAGAGATTGCCAATCAAGGGATGAGAGATCGTTGTCTATAAGATCATAGTTGCCTTTTTTGAAGTTACAATTGGGGATTACATCATTGTGGTGATTTTTGTGTGGGGGTATGTTGAGACAGAAGTCAATCATATTGTGGTCACTGCTGGAAAAGGGTTCTTTAGTTTGTATTCCGTAAATTAAATTCAAACTATTGCAGAAGATGAGATCGAGGCAGTTGTTTAGTCTAGTGTTGTTGGTTACTAGTTGTTCCAGTTCCAGATTTGTAATAGCATTGTAGAAGGTTGCGTGTATGGTTTCGGTTGTACATTCATTTAGGGTCCAGTCAATATGAGGTAGATTGAAATCACCAAGAAAGATAAAAGGGTATGGGTAGGATGCAGCCCATGTTAGTAATGTATTTAGCGTGTTTACGTGTTCGATGTCATAATTAGGTGCTCTGTAACGTAGTAAGAATCGAATTGTGATATTTAAGGATAGTTCACAGATGATGGTCTCAGGAAGAGCAAGCTCCTGGGTAACTTGGATATTTTTTAGATGTAAGGACTTTTTATAGAAGATAGCAACACCACCTCCTCTACGAATTTCACGATCTGATCGGTAAACATGATAGTCTCTTACTGTGGTAATGGAGTCAGGGAGAGATGCATTGAGCCATGTTTCACAGAAAAATATAATGTCGAATTTAGCCATATTTAGTAGGAGGAAAAATTCAGGTATTTTATCTTGATGAGCTGGAGGCATAAGGAACCCTGGGGGAGAAGTGAGGAAGCCCCCACCAGCAGCTCTTTGTGCATGGGGGGAGGGTTTGCAATCCTTCCTTCCTCTTTGGCTGTTCCCCTCCTGCCTGGGGAGGCTGCAGTGGGGGGAGGAAGAGAGAGCTGAGGGGAGGAGAGAAGAGACAGGCCCCCACCCCATACATATGGGGGTGTTGACTTTCTCCATTTTCCCCCTCTTTGAAGCACAAGGCATCCTACGGAGTGCACAGGAGTCGGAGTGATCCAGGAGCCTCAGTGTCACCATTCTGCAGGCAAGAAAAGGGGAGTGCAAACTGGAAAACGTGGGATGGGAGCCAGCCAAGCGCATCCGTGAGCACCAACTGGCAGTCAGAGGACATGATGAAAACTCCTTAATTTCAAAATATAGGGATAGACTCAATCATCGTTTCAACTGGGAAACTGTGAGCAAGCCAAATCCAGAAAACAGTAGAGAATTCCTGAAGGCTTGGCACTTACTGTGGACAAATTGGCCATCAACAGGCACATAGAGATAAACAACATCTACATCCCACTTAAAAGAAACAGTCCAAACACCCAAAGGAAACAAAAAGTACCTTTCAACCAGCAATCTATATGAGCAGAAATGAACACCAAGATTAACACTAGACCAGCAAACAAGTAAACAGCATCCCAATCGAACAATTACCAATACAGGCAAAGAAGCTAACATTAAACAACAGCTTAATCAAGGAACTCCAAGAAGAGCCCCACCAACAGTGACAGGGCAAGTCACTAGGATCTAAAAAGAGAGCAAACCCCACTCACTTCTAGCTCTGATGACCTTACCTAAGAGCCCTGGTGGCCCAGTGATTAGAATGCAGTATTGCAGGCTGACTCCACTGACTTCCAGCAGTTCGATCCTGACCGGCTCAAGGTTGACTCAGCCTTCCATCCTCCAGATTGTTGGGGACAATATGCTGACTCTGTCAACAGCTTAGAAAGAGCTGTAAAGCACTGTGAAGGGGATGTAAGTCAATATAAGTAACAATAAGTGGGGGTCTTGTGCAGCCCCTCCCAGCCTTGCTGTGTTTGGGGACTTTTACAAAAGAACCTGATTCTTGTCCTTGTATTTCTTCTTGCTGCAGTCAGCATAGATCTCATTAAAGGATGAGGTTTCTTATGTGTCCTCCCCACCCCCAGATTACCCCTAGAAGATCAGCTGTGGTTTCATTTCAAATCTAAATCCCAAGATTTTTTGCATTGTACTTTCTACACTTTTGTCGTCTTCTATGTGTCCACCGTAGGAGACACAGCATTCCTTCTGCTTCATGGCATTTCCAACATCCGTTTCTGTCCCGCTTCTTCATCTTAGAGATCATTAAAGGAGTTGGGTGCCAACTGTGATGATCCAGGGTGGGATACAAAATAAACACAGTCACAAAAAACAGGTAAATCCCCTTTTATTCCTTCCCTTTGCTTCCATGCTCCAAATATTCTTGACTGAAGACAAAAAAACTCCCACACAAGCAGTTACAAGAAGGAGGAAGTGCCATTTAAATTATAAAAAGTAAAAGAGAACACAAACCAGGCAAGATAAGGGCTGGAAGATGTTCATAGATATCAGGACACACACTGGGAAGGATGCCAAACTCGGAGAGGAACCCTAAACGAGAGATATTTCCACGCTTTGTTTCCAGCACTCACCTGTACGCATGTCCGTCCTCTTATTCAGTTGTCACAGCTGCAGCCCATGAAGAGGATCATGGCCTCCTCCTCCCAAGTAGACCACATCTCTCCCTTATTCTCTCCTCCCTGAGTGCCCTAGGATGGAGAGGGGAATGGGCCTCTGACTGCCCAGCCGGCCTCTGCCCTTCCCCATCCTCCTCCACAACCTCCGGAGCCACACTTCCACTCCCTGTTGGCTGTTCCTCCTCTCCCTCAGAATCAGTCTCCACCAGGAGCATGACAGCCTACTATAAAACATCATATACCAGTTTTCCTTTAAGTGACTTGGTATTCATTTGATAGGTTTAGTCTCTCATTCTTCCCATTGTTGTATTGTGACTTGTTTTGGATTTTTGCATCTGATTTTTGTTTTGTATTATTATATGTACCCCAACAGGCATTGATTTTATTATATCTATTATATGTTATATGTGTACCCTAAGAAGTGATGATTTTGTATGAGCGTTTCAAATTCTCTGTCATGGTTTTTTTTTAATATGTTGGTTGACATCAAAGCAGCAGGAGGAGCCAAACACCAGGCAAACTCCTCCTTGGGAGGCGAGGAGCAGATCCAGGGCCAAGTGATGTTCCTTGACTGTGACTTCCACCTGTGCTGTTTCTCCCTGGAGGAGTCTTGGGTGCCTGGCTGAGGTGATCATATAGCTGGTTCCAGTTCAGCAGAGACACGAAGGAAGGCTCTCTGCAGCTTTGCCACTCGCAACCCCAGGAAAGTCTTGTGGCAAAGGAATGGAGCCAGGTCTCTTGTTCTACGAGGGCCTTGCAAGTTCCCTTAGGGAGATGCCTGGATGGAGATGGGGGAACCTCACGGTCTTGGGAATGGTTACTGCGGGGATATGAGAAACCATTGAGCATATTCCCAAGAGGTTTCCAGCAAGATCGTTGTCCACATTGCAGAAACATGCCCTTCTGCTTTTCCTTTTTATTTGAATTCCTGAATGTTGCTTTTCCCTGCCCCTTTCTTTTTTTTTCCTTTGCTTTTTTGTATACTTCTTTATGTATTGTAACTTTATTAATGTTTGGGGGGGAAAACACCAGCAATAAAAGCTAAACTGTTTGGATGATAACTTGCTGTACCGTTCTTGATTTATGTGTTTGCTTATCAAATGTATACACACCATCCGTCTCATCTTCTCTGAAGGGTTTACAAAGAAATTACAATTTCCTTCCGTTCTAATGAATGTTGATGCCGATGATATAAAATGAGGTCTGATAGCTATGAGGGTTATGAACAATCGTTAACAAGTATCACAACAGGTGTCAGACTACAGAACTTTTTCCCATTCAATTAACAAGAATGAACTTCTGAAAACCAAATGTATCAAAAGGAATCTTTTATTGAGATGAGACAATTCATGTAGGAGTTCAAAGCAGCGTCTGAGGTCTCTCAGGCATACAGGGAGAGATAAGGGAGTTTAGAACCCCTCCCCTTATCTTGATGTGTATTTAGTGAAACAAAAGCCAGTATGTTAATTCCCCCCCCACCTCTTTTGTAGAAATGATCTTTTGCACAGTTTCCCAGGGCACACCTAATTTCCCACCACCCCCTTTTCAGAACAAACTTTTCCAGAGGTTCCCAGGACACATCTCACTGTGGAATTTTTATGGTCTTCTCACCTCCTGGCTGTGCCTCTCAGAGGTGATAGGTTCAGGCCACCTGGGTTTCCTCCCTCCGTTGTATCATGTGTAGGTTATACAAATTCGATATAAGATTAAATATATTCAGGTTACATCAAGAAAGGATTTCTTTATCAGTCTCTCCTGCCCACTTTTCTTCTTCCACTGAAGAAATGACAGATACACGGATCTGACACCAGGCTTTAGAAGCATAAATGCTGCAAAATATTAAGTAACTAATTTAAAATAAAACCAGATAAAGTATTAGGTCAACCTTCCCTTGTCTTAAAAAATGCTGACTGGGGACTCCAATCACCATAAATCTGTACCAGTTCAGATTAATGCAGTGGTGGGATTCAGCCAGTTCGCACCAGTTTGGAAGAACCAGTTGTTAACTTTCTGAGCAGTTTGGTGAACTGGTTGTTGGAAGAAATCATCAGGGCAGAGAACCGGTTGTTAAATTATTTGAATCCCACCCCTGGGCTGGTTATGGAGGTGACCACGGAGAGGATCTGGGGCAGCCCCTGGTTGGGCTCTGACACCCTCCAGCAGGACTAGCACAGTTAGTTCCCTGGAGGAGCCTGGAAGGGGAAGAGGGTGAAGGGTAGAATTGAGTGGGGTCTGCAGCTCCAGCCCCTCCCTTGATACTACAGTGAAAAGCAACTCTCTAAGAGAAGTCCAATTGCCTGCTTCACTTCAGAGGATCCCAGTCATGAGATTAACCCTGGAAGAAGTTCTCAAGCAACTCTTGGCTGGCCCTGGAAACAGCTGGACACATCTGGTGGGGGGACCTCCGGGTTCCCACAGCTGCTTGTGGCGCTGACCCCCAAAACTCCTATGCTTGGAGTCTTGCAGCTGAGTAGGGAGAATGGAGACGTCAGGCTCCCAGGTCAGAGTCTCCTGTAGTTTGATGATGAGGAAACAGCTGATTAGAGGCCTTTGCCCGGCTGTGGGGTGGAGAGAAGGACGAGTCAAAAGGAACCATAAACATTCTTTTTTTAACTTTGACTTCTTCCTCAGATAAGACCCAGAAGGAACAGGTGGAACTTTCCCTGTAAACTTGTTTACTACTTGCTCAGAAAGTCAGTCAGCATTGAGGCCAAAGTACACACCAAACATAGCAAAATCAACTGTCTCACAGGAGCCACGAATTATTCAAACCTTCCTTGTATTGTGAACCTGTCGCTCATTCATAGGTTGATAACAAATTAAAATAAATAAATAAATAGAGGAAGGGAATTTCACTAAAGGAGATGCTGGGGCGACTTTGTACATTCCCTTTTGTTTTTCACTCCTTGTTCAAAAGTACAAATGGGACTTGAATACAGATTGAATGCAGAATGTCCTTAAACGAGGCTAAGCAAAGGACAAGAGAAGTTTCCTGCTGGCGAAGGACAGACAGAATCGGAAGGTGAATGTGGGGGAGAGACCGAGGCAGGTCAAGCGTCCCCCTCACTTTCAGCTTCCTCCTTTCCATCCTACCACTGAATGGATAACCTCATCCTGCTCCTCCTGCTCCTCCCGCTCCTGCTTCCCTCCTGCTCCTCCTTTTCCTCCTCCTGTTCCCCCTCCTGCTCCTCCTCCTCCTCCTCCTCCTGCTCCCGCTTCTCCTGCTCCTGCTCCTGCTCTTCCTATGGCTCATCCCCCCTCCTGTTCATGCTCTTGCTTCTCCTCCTGCTTCTCCTCCTCCTCCTGCTGCTTCTGCTCCCCTTCTCCCCCTCCTGCTCCTCCTCCTCCCCTCCTGCTCTTCCTCTTGCTCCTCCTCCTCCCTTCCTCCCCTCCTGCTCCTGCTCCTCCTTCTGCTCCTCCCCCTCGTGCCCCTGCTCCTCCTCCTGCTCCTCCTATGGCTCCTCCCCCTCCCGCTCCTGCTTTTGCTTCTCTTCCTGCTTATCCTCCTGCTGCTCCCCATCCTCCCCCTCCTCCCCATCCTGCTCCTCCTCCTCCTGCTCCTCTTCCTCCTCCTCCTGCTGATTCTGGTCCTGAAGTGTTGCTTTTCCCTGCAAGGAGAAACCGACCTTCCCCCGGAGATCCAGCAGCCTCCCCTCCCCCTTTGAATCTTCCCAAGGACCCTCGTGATCTCCCTGTAGCCCGAAGTGCTGGGTAGACTGAAGCCAGAGGGGAAGGATGTGGAGTCTTTTTTTTAAATTTCCCTTTATTCTTTCTTTTAAGGCTTTTATGGTTTTTCCTTTAGGGGCACGCATGGGTCGTCCTTGACCTACGACCACCATTGAGCCCAACATTTATGTTGTTAAGTGAAAATGTGTTAAGTGAGTTTTGTGCCATTTTACGACCTTCCTTGCCACCATTCTTAAGTGAATCACTGCAGTTGATAAGTCAGTAACCCGGTTGTTAAGTGAATCTGGCTCCCATCCATGGACTTTGCTGGTCAGAAGGTTGCAAAAAGGGATCGTGTGACCCAGTCATAAGTAGGAACCAGTGGCCAAGCACCTGGATTTTGATCACACGGCCATGGGGTGCTGCAAAGGTGGTTAAAAAATGGCCATTCATCAGTTTTGCTGTTGCGAACTTTGAACAGTCACTAGACAGACTGTTGTGCAGGGCGCCCCCCCTTGGACTCCCCTGAAGCACTAAGCAGAAACAGCAGCTGGGAGTTCGAGAGCCTGGCTCCAAGTGCCCTGGGGCCACCCCTCCAAGGGGCTCTGGCTGGCTTGTCCCAGGGGGAAGGGAGGGGAGGGGGCCGAGGCCCAGAAGTGGTGCTGCTTTCCCAAGCCCTCTGGCATAACCACCCCCCTCCCCCCAGAAACCAACCTGGTTGGCATCCAATTGCTATTCTCGGAAGGGTTGAAGATAGCAATAGCCCTTAGACTTATATACCGCTTTATCGCCCTTTCCTAAGCAGTTTACAGAGTCAACCTATTTGCCCCCTACAATCTGGGTCCTCATTTGACCCACATGGGAAGGATGGGAGGCTGAGTTGACCTTGAGCCTGGTGGGATTTGAACTGCCAAATTGCAGGCAGCCGGCAGGCAGCAGAAGTGGCCTGCAGTAATGCACTCTAACCACTGCCACCAGGGCCCAGTATAGAATAAACACTTGCGGGTTCTCTCCTGTTGTGGCGCCTTTGATTCCCGTGTAAAAGAAAGCAGACGCGCAAACTTTGGACGGGCGGAGAACTTTAGCGGAGCTCTCGGGGCGGGCAGGATAGGGTCCGAGAGGGCGGGCGAAGGATGGAGGGCGGCGCTGTCCTTGGCAGAGCGAAGGTGCCTTCAGGTGCAGGTTATAAAGGCTCCTTTTGCCCGGCGCCTCCGTCCTCTCGGCCCTCGCGGTGCGGGAGTGAGAAGCAGGGAAGGAAACGGGTGCAGCTCCTGTGCGAGTCCCTTCTGCCTAAAGCTCCCCGAAAGCCCGAAGGGGTGAAGGGGGATCGATCGGAGAGCCTCAGAAGAAGAATGAGCGAGGAGATGGCTGCGTTGACACAACGGGCGTTTGAACCATAACCTGCCGGTTGTGGGCAGCGTCTCCTTTCCTTCCTCCACGGCCCGGGAAGACCGCAAGGGAGCAGCGCTGTTTTGGTTCTTCGGGGACTGGATGGAGAAGTTCAGCAGAGTTGGGCTTCTTTGCGGATCCCGATGGGACCCGGACCGGGAGAGGCGCCTAAGCAAAGGGCGGATAGACGGGGATGCCGCTGCACCGCGCGCTCCTTTTGCTCTTGGGAGTGGCGCTGGGCTCCTTCTGGCCTGGGGCTCTTTGCGGTGAGTTGGCGGGGGGGGGGCAACAGATGGGGGGAGCGCATGTCCTGGGTCCAGTCTCTCTCTCCCCCATTCCCCCCTCAATGCCAAACTCCATTCGCACAAGGAAAACTTCCTTCTCCTGCCTGGGCATTGTGGGACGTCTTCGCCATTCAGCTCCCCCCTTATCAGCAAACTTTGCCCTCGCTGGAAAGATCCTCAGCTCCCTTGTTAGCTTCCATGTAAATAGGGCCTATCTGGCTCTTCCCACTGTGGGGTGTTTGGGGTCACCATGGAGGCCCACAAGCAGCTGCCTGGGAATCCCCAGAGCCCAGAGGAGCTGCAGGAGCAGCCAGATGTGGCCCTGCCCAGATGTTCCCAGGGTCGTCTGAGGGCTGCTGGAGGCTCTTCCCTCCAATGTATCTTTCCAAGCAGAAGAGAAAAGGGGGGGGGGACCAATTTGTTCCACTTTAGAGAACTTGTTGGGGAGAGACTGTGACAATGAACTGTTGAAGGGGGTGGAGCTTCAGGGCTGAACCTCCCCCCAATTCTGCTCTTCTCCTCCCCTTCCTTCTCTAGGCCCTCCCTCACACTCCCTGTCCTACTTCTACCTGAAACTCCCAGAGACCAGTCAGGGGCTGCCCCAGTTCTTCATTAAGGTCTACCTGGATGACCAGCCCATCTTTCGCTTTGAGAGCCTCACAGGGAAGATGGAGCCTCTGGTGCCCTGGATGGAGGAGGCAGGGAAGAAAAGGTTTCTGATCCCTGAGTGGATCTTCAGGGCTGACATTGAGAAGTTATCAAAACTGGACCAGGAGGCTGGAGGTGAGCAGAGCCAGGGACATCAATGCCTGCTGGAAAGGAAAGAAGCCCCCAAACCCCCCCCCCAATTCTCTCTCCCACCCAGAAATTCTTCATGGCCGGACCTCAAACAGGGTTACCTGAAGTAAGAGACATTTTTTCTTGTCTGATAAAGAGGAGAATGAGAAACTGGCTTTCTCTCCCCAGGTGGGAAGAGAAGGTAACTCTATTTGTTCTCTAAGGAGAGGAATCCTGGACCCTTTTCATTCACCTCCACCTCTTCCGGGTCTCTTTCAGGGCTTCGTACCTGGCAGGTGAATTTGGGCTGTGAGCTCAGGGAAGACGGGAGCAAAGGAGGGTTTTTGCGCTATGGCTACAATGGATGTGACTTCATCAGCTTCGACAAGGAGACCCTCAGGTGGGTGACAGCTCAGCCCCAGGCCCAGAAGGTCAAGGAGAAGTGGGAGGAAGATCCAAGATGGTCCCAGGGAAGTAAAGTCTTTCTGGAGGAGACCTGCATTGCATGGCTGCAGAGATACCTGTCCTACAAGAACAAGACTCTGGAGAAGATAGGTGAGTGGCAAAAAGGGGGCTCCACTGATCATGTTTCTATAGGCTCCCCCTCCCCCATTTTATCTCTGTCCTACATAGCCAATCCACCCTCTGCAGAAAAGGGTCAGGAGGTATCTCACATCATATTACAGAAGGAAAATAATCTTCAATGCCCCCCCAAATAAAGACAAAGAAACTGAGCAGGAAAATTAGATCTAGTCCTATTGCAGTGACGTTCACTCCAATGTTCCCATCTTTGTGGGTCCCACAGGTTCAGAGGAGGAGAGGGAACAGAGGGAGAGGAGGGCCAAAGGAGGAATTGATATTTGAATTATCTTGCCAGAAACTCTAGAAATTCTGGGAACTCTGGTGTTCTTGCTGTTTCTACAGAGCCTCCAGTGGGGAAGGTGAATTACAAAGTGGAGGATGAGAGGCTGGAGGTCCTCACCTGCCAGGCCCTTGGATTCTACCCCAAGGAGATCCAGGCCATCTGGACCAGAGATGGAGAGGCCTGCAAGTACGAGACCCTCCATAGGAACGTGGCCCCCAACTCAGACGGGACCTATTATGTCCAGCTCAGCATTGAGATCGACCCCAAGGAGAGGGACCATTTTCGGTGTCACCTGGAGCACGAGGGCTTGCAGAAGCCCCTGGTCTTGGCTTTCAAGGAGGAAAGAGGTGAGAGGCTGAGAGGGTAGAAGTAGATTTTAGAGAAATATTTGAAAATCTGTGGGGGGGGGAGTGTAGTTTTCTTCTGCAACATCTCATGTTTTCAGATGGAGATCAGGAAAGGTCCTGCATTTAGCAATGGGAGAGAGGTGGTTTCTGTCTGAAGAGTTGGAAATGGTAATTTAATAGCAACAGTATGAAGATATATGAGATGATTGGTTGTGGCTGCTCCTTCTGCCCTTCAAGGCCATTCCCTCCTCCCTCTGCAGACTTGGAGGGGAGGGGCTTCCTTCAGGTGGGGTCACTTCTTTCGGGGAACTCAGCATCTCTCTAATCAGAGCCCTCTTTCTCCTTCTTTAGCTGCAATGTGGTGGATTCACGTGGTGGGAATTGTTCCAGGCGTAATCTTGGGAGTTTGGATTCTCTTCCTGATCTGTAAGTGAAACAAGCACATCCACTGACACCCACCCCCGGGTCTTTCTGTGTTGACTGAGTTGGGGTGGATGGGCAAGAGCTTCTCTGAGAGTTGCAGTCAGGGCCGCCACGAGACCCTTCCCCACAAACAGCATTTTGAACAGGAATTGGAAAGGAAGAAGAAACTACGCAGCCCTTTTTTCAACCCTTGTAAATCTCAAAATGTTCCACATTCCTCATATCTGGGAGGAAGCCTCTTTGGCCTAAATGGACAGAGGAGCAAATATCAGGAGTCCCCTAAATCAGTGATAACTAACTGGTGGGCCACAGACAACTGGTGGACCAGGAGAAAATTTTGGTGGTCTGCAGAGAAATGTCACCCCAGAGCACCCCTCAAAGCAATTAATCCAGGCTGCATGGGAACACAAGGCTGTGCCACGTCCATGGCCCACGGGAACCCTCCCCACCCACTCACTCCTTACCTGGCAAACTTTCCTGCTAAGTTGCTATTTTTCCTTTTTTTCCCCTGACCATCATCCGTTCTGCTGTGCCAGGGGATTTAAATTAGCTAGAAAGCAGGAAATCATTGGATTTCTTGCCTTCTAACTAATCTTAAGAGCTTTTAAGAGCTTTTAAGCAGAGCCGAACCTTCCTTAGGACTGAAGCTTCTATTATTCAGTGCAGACCCAGGTAGCCAATGGCAGAAAGATAGATCTCTGAATGAATCTGATTCTGTGAGCAACTCAATCTGCCTGCCTGCTTTGCCTGATTTTGGGTAAAAGTTGCTCTTTTTTAATAAAAAAATCAATATTTACAAAAATATTTATAATATTTACATACAAGCCATGCCCAGCCAGTCACATGACCACCAAGCCACACCCACAAATTAGGCCATGCCCACAGAACTGGTTAAGAAATTTGTTAAGAAATTTGAATCCCACCCCTGCCTCTGTGTGATTGTGTGTTGCGGCTTTGCTCCGCATTAGGAAGGCTTCTCACTGGGTGGTCGAATGCATCAAGAAAGACACCAACGCAGGTTCTATCTTGGGTGAGTTGCCCTGATCATGAGCTCGGGGAAGCTCTTTTATTAAAAACACACAGTAATACGTCATAAGCGGTGAATTCTATCCAATCATTAAGTTACATGAGTAAGAATATTAGTGCACACATAGTAACATCCAATCACAGTTACATGGTCAGTTTAAAAAGTACAAAGTAGCCAATTAGCATTTGCAGTCCAGTTATTAGCCCATGGTGACGTGTGGTTGATTGATGTTCGTTCCTGGCACACGCTTTCAGCCTACGTGAGGCCTTGAGGCCTTGAGGCCTGGTATGTACCGAAACTATACAAGCTAATTTATTACTGCATCTCCTCTGTTTTAGTTTTATAGAGAAATTTCTTCTGGATCTTCATCACTGCCCATGCGAAAATCTGTGCGAGCGTACGCATCAGGGTCCTCTGAGGGTATGACTTTGTACAGAGGTTCCTTTTCCCAGAGGGCATTAACCTGTGCAATGGCGCGCTTTTCAGCTAACAAGGATAGACTATTGGAGATAGTGCGAATAAAAATTGGTAACACACATGGAAGAATAACGCATCCTGCAGCAATCACACCTATGAGAGCTACTATAGCTTGTAATCCTGGTAGTTTTGGGAACCAGGAGCTAAAAATATTTTTAAAATCAATACCTTGCCATACTTGATTAGGAATATAGGTTAATTGTCGCATCTCATGTAATCTAAAGCTAAACGATTTTGGTAGACAGCTGTGCATAATTTGTCTGTAGCAGTTGCTAGAGTGTTTAGAGCTTTGTCTATTCGTTGGCCAGCTAAATCTAAAACAGCTTGTAAACGAATAATTCTATTAATCATATATATGGGGGTTCTGTACCCATAGGACCCGTCTTGGGCCCAAGTAGCCAAGCCAAAAGTGCAGACGATTCTTTCTGAGCTCCAGGTATCCCCTGTATATTCTGATTGACAGGGGAAGCCTGCAAAGGCATTATCGGTGTTTCTTTTCCTGCGGGATAATGTATCATACACAGGGATGCCTAGCTCTTGCTTAATAGAGATCGGGAGGAGGAAAAAGGAAGGTCTTATCCACCCCAATACACATGACCCTTGCCAACCTGCAGGAAGGGACGGATAGGCTAGGTTACCACAAATTCAATACATGTTATTTGGGGCTGTCCAAATTTGGGAAGATGTTGTGTCATTGAGATAAGGGAGGAGGGAAGTGTTGAACTTGGCAGGTGTGGTGGTAGCATTGTCAGGTGCTGTCCAAGTCTGATAGGAGTTATCCCATGTACCTTTTGCAATTTTTTCTGCCATATCCATGAACAAGTTTTTTGCAATAACACTGGTATCAGGGGCTGTATCTAATTTCCTCAAATTATTGTATACCGACCAACCTAATGATGTTTCCTTACCTTCATAAATTATTTCGGTTTTTATGGTAATGTAAGTGTTTGGATCTGACCCTGTGCCATCAATCCCTATACCATAAGTATCCAAGGCAGGGTGTTGTCTGGAGATGGTGATTTCTAACTTATTGTCTGTGGTAGACCCTGATATTCGTTTGAAATGTGACAGATGATTGCAGCCCGAGTACTCTCCCCCAGTATAAACACAGACATAAGACCAACCCGAGCACTTGATGGAACCTCCACAAGGGACCCATTGATTGGGGTTCCCTATGGCCCAGTTGATGGGTGTAGGACACAAATATTTATGATTGTGGGCGTATGTTGTTCTCCAGTCATCCGACCCGTATGAGTACCCCCCCTGGTTTAGAACAAGCAATACAAACATCAAAGGTTAAAACAATTGGGTTAGTACCGTCCTTGAGCACGGTGGTGTGGTTTAGGTAATAAAATTTTCCCTCCCCCTCAGGGTCAGATCTGCCAGAGGTTCTTGGAAGTCCCACCCATAAGGTAACGTTGAGACAAACAGCCGTCTTGGGATCATAGCAAATGGTTTTTGAGTTCATCTTGCATAGATGGTACATGGTCCTGTTTTTTTGGCAAGTTTTTCCGGTAGGAAGGCACTTCTGCGGTTGTTGGGTATGGTAGATGAGAGTTAGTTGAATGAAGCCTGCTTGTGTGGTTTTGGTCAGGCAGGGGGAGTTCAAAGGTGTTGATCTGAAAAGAAGCATTGCTGGAGATACGGAGCCATGGTTGAGGGAGTGTTGACCATCGGAGATGGGGGGGAAAATGTCCCCAGATGCGGTGCAGGTCAGCAGGAGGGGAGTACCTGGCATAAAGTACATCACTCGAGATGGAATGGAGACCTTGGAGGCATGTGCAGCAAGAAGGAGGAAGAGGGTCGGCAGGGCAACGAGACGAATCATGTTGATATGTCTGCAGGTGGTGATTTTTGTACTTTGGGGTGGTATGGTCTGACGTGTCGTCCAGGAACCCACAGGACACGATCTGGAAGCTGGATAGCTGCGTAGCCACGACCCCAGGTGAGGAGACCAGCAGGGCCCTTCCAAGTAGGGTCTGGCAGTTGGTGGTAGTATACCTGTGGTTTGGGAGAATCAGGGGAAGGGGGGGAGGAAAAATGTCGCTCCGCTGCCATCATAGCAGGGGTGCATGAGAGATTGAGGAAGTTGAGAGTATAAAGACAGAGATTAAGAGTGTCTTGCATCGCCGGGAGGCCAAGGTTTTTTTTCCCTTTGATCAAATGTCATTCTAACACTGTTTTTAGCGTTAGGTTAGTTCTCTCTGCCAGGGCTTGTCCTTGACTGTTATAAGGAATCCCAAATTTATGGGTAATTTGCCACTTAGCGCAAAATTCTGACATAGCTGTGCTAGTGTATGCAGGACCATTATCTGTTTTTATTTCATTTGGGCGTCCCAACGATGCAAAAGTGCGAATGCAATGATTGATGACATGTTTGGAGGATTCTCCTCTTTGTGGGGTTGCCATTATAAACCCTGAATAAGTATCAATTGTGACATGCAGATACTTCCAGGGGGCAAATGGAGGAAACTGAGTAACGTCCATTTGCCATATTTCGCAGGCTTTCAACCCGCGGGGATTTACCCCTAAGAGAATGGAATGGGCTTGTTGACTGCAGGTGGGGCACTGCTGTCTAATGGCTGAGGCTTCGGCCATAGTAAGGTTGAAATGTTTCATGAGAGCTTTAATGTATGTGAAGTCATGATACCTGCAGCCGCTTGATCAGCCACATCATTGCCTTCCTGGAGGATTCCTGGGAAGGGTTGGTGGCTGCGAATGTGTGCTACAAAGAGCGGGTGCTGGCGCTGTGCAACAAGGTGTTGCAATGTAACAAAAAGAGAGAAGATTTTTATCAATAGTGGGAGAGAGATAAGAATCGTGAATAGTAGAGATTATTTAGGTAACATATAGGCTGTCTAGGATCAAGTTGAGGGGTTCATTAAAATTCTGGAGGACTAATATGATTGCAGCAAGCTCAGCTCTTTGTGGTGATGTATTGCTTGAAGCTGAGGTTGCTGCAAGGATATGTCAGCAGGCTTTTTCCCCCAGGTAAGGGCTTCAAACAATGGAGAAAGAATATCAGTGGTTAAAGACAGGAAAGGTCAGGCCCAGTTTATGGTACCCAGATATTGCTGAAGTTGAACCAGAGTGGGTTGAGAAGGTAGAGGCAGAGAGGGAAGTGAAGGATAGGCAGTAGTTGAAAGCATTTTATAGCCCAGATATGCGTATGAAGTTAGTACTTGCACCTTTTCAGGTGCTATGTGCAAACCTCCTTTTGCAAGAACGGCTTTCAGGAAGGAAAATGAAGTACACTCTACCACCAACATAGCTGTAGCAGCCACAGCCTGCACACACACCGGCCATCCTCTCACCACTGGCTCCAGAGTTTTGCTCAGAAAAGCGATGGGCTGGTATTGCCCCCCCTTTCTCTGGTAATTCGGTGAAATCAATCTGTGTTCTCTGGAAAGGCCAGCCCACTAGGGGTCGCCCTCCCATTTCTTTTTTCCTTGTTGCTTTCTTGTTTACTTTCAAACATATACCTTTTCTAGAATTCCCCTCATTGCATTCACAGAAACCACCTTCACCCCTTCTCAGTTTGCACACATCCTTCTTTTTCCAACTCATCTTTCTCTTTTTCCTCAGGTTTCCAATCCTCATCCTCTTCTACTTCTAGCAAGGGAATTAATGCCATTACCAGCTCTATTTCCCCTCTTTCCTTCCTCAACCCTGCTTGATCCATCCACAAACCATCTCTCTCCTTCCTTCAAAGGAGTTTCTTCCAGATCCTCCCTCACCTTTGTCATCAGATCTACTTGCAACAAACAATCATGGTCCTCAGCTTCCCACTCCTGTCTTCTCCCTTCTAGGAAGGAAAATGAAGTACACCAGAAATTGTGGAAAAGCAGAACGATAGGGTAGCAAGACATTATTTACATAGTGTTGACACATGGTGGGGCTATTGAGCATACCTTGAGGTAAGACTTTCCACTGAAAGCAGGAGGAGGGAGAGGAGTTGTTTAAGCGAGGTAAAGTGAAAGCGAATAAGGCACGATCTTGTTCATGCAAGGGATAGAAAAAAAACAGTCTTTTAAATCAATGACCATGAGATCAAATTTCTCAGGGATGATGTTGGGATTTGGAAGACCACATTGTAGTGCCCCCATTGGTTTTGACAAAAATGGGGGTGTTATATGGGCTGACAGATGGTTCAACGTGCCCTTTGACAATTTGGTCCTGGACAAGTGATTGCAGAGCCTCTAGTTTGTCTATCGTGAGGGGCCATTGGTCTACCCAAACAGGTTCTGTGGTTTTTAATTGTAGCCGCAGTGGAGTTCTAGTAAAAGATTCCATTAATCAATAATGAGTTTTGTGTTAAGTTGAGACATAAGATCACGGCCCCACAATGGAAGAACCAAGGGTTGGAGGTAGGCAGTGTGAGAAATATCAAAGGAACTCACCGGTAGCCAGTGTTTGCTATGGTGGGCATGCTGAACTCCTCCCACTCCCCGAACGGCTGGGGCAGTTTCCAAAGGCCAATCGTCTGGTCACTCAGCCGTTCGGATGACACTTACGTCAGCTCCAGTATCTAAGAGACCCGAAAAGATTTTGTTACAGATTGTGAATTGTAACACAGGCCTGGCTTTTTCCACTGTTTGATGGACAGTAAATGCCCACGCATCAGCCATTTTAACAGGCACCGGAACAGCGGTTGCTACTAATTCTCCCTTGCTAAATTTTGTGGGAGTATTTCCAATTACTGCCATGGCCACTGATGAAAAGTCATCGGAATCTCTCAGAAACGGAGAAGCAATGATTCCCTTTGCCATGAGGTCTCAGATGGGATAAATTATGAGGGGCGTCATGGCAGGGGGGATCGTTTTCAGGCATGTGGGGAGAAAATAAACAGTGCCTGGAATGTCAATCTCCATATCTTCTGAGGCAATTAGTTGGAAAGATATGGAGTCAGCCTTTGGAGCGGGGCTGGCTGATCGCCCCTCCTCTAGTTTCCCTGTGGCTGAGAAATGTTGCTGCGACACTGGTTTGCCCAGTGGTACCCTTTCTTGCACCTTGGGCATACTGTTTTAGGTTTGGTGTTGTTTTGTGTATTATCTCTGGCTCTGCATTGTGCTTTGAAATGGCCAGGTTTCCCACAATTGAAGCAATTTCCGGCTGGCCTGTTTTGAGAATTTGCTTGCTGCAAGGCCATGGCCAGATGCTCCATATTGTAAGAGACAGTTCCCACGATTCTGCAAGCCTTTAGATAGTCCGAGAGGGAAGCCCCCCCTCGGGCAGATAGAGGCTGCAGAATCCTCTTGCAATCCTCATTTGCATTTTCAACAGCCAGTTTTAACAGAAGCTCTTTACGGGCTTCTTCATTTGAGATTTGCCTCTGAATGGCCTTCTGAAGTTCCTCTATGAACTCGGCATAAGGCTGATGTGAGCCTTGAGTGATTTTTGAAAAAGATCCTACAATGGTGTTAATGAAACCTCTGACTTATGGTGCCTGGATGCCGTACATGGCCATGGCTTGTTTTAAATCTCTGATTAATTTCATGGGTAAAGGTTCAAGTCTAGGCACCATATTTCCAGCTCCATCCCCTATATATTCAACAGGACAGAGAGAGAGCTCCTCCAGGGTAAGAGAGCCCTCCCTGCTTGCGCAATCGCTCCCATGGGTGTTTGATCCTCCGCTGAATTTGAGTTAGGAGGATTTATGGGTTTAGGAGCAGTGGGGGAGGAAGCTTCTAACGGGAGAGCGTCCTTGGTCTTGGTTTCAGCTGTATAAGGAGGAGGACCCGGGGGGGCTTTGGTCAGTGCTAAACCATGGATTTTTAAACATTCCAGGACTATTCTCCATGTGGTCAGAATCTTTGGCGGAGCCCTGGGGTTATCATGATAACAGTCACCCAAACGTTGCCATGTGGAGACTTTCAAGGACCCTTTCTCCGGATAAGCCAGGCATTGTGTGTAAATGTAAGTCAAAAGGGTGATAAGGTCCTTTTTAGTTGGAACTGGGAGCGTTGTGCCCTGATACCTAAGAATAAGAATTGAGCTCTTCGTTAATTCTCCCAATTCCTGCAAATGTGCTATCTGCGCTTTGGAGAACTTTCCGCCCATACTCACCTGAAGGGAGGATGTCTTCTTTGCAGAAGATTCCTGGGGAGGGATCCGTGACACGAGACGCCGTCCCTGAGTTGCAACTGGCTCGTCCGGCCGGGTGAGATAGGCAGTCGAAGACAGACGCACCCGTTTCTTTTAACGGATCACGTCGGGGTCACCAGATGCGGCTTTGCTCGGCATTAGGAAGGCTTCTCACTGGGTGGTCAAATGCATCAAGAAAGACACCAACGCAGGTTCTATCTTGGGTGAGTTGCCCCGATCATGAGCTCGGGGAAGCTCTTTTATTAAAAACACACAGTAATACGTCATAAGCGGTGAATTCTATCCAATCATTAAGTTACATGAGTAAGAATATTAGTGCACACATAGTAACATCCAATCACAGTTACATGGTCAGTTTAAAAGGTACAAAGTAGCCAATTAGCATTTGCAGTCCAGTTATTAGCCCATGGTGACATGTGGTTGATTGATGTTCGTTCCTGGCACACACTTTCAGCCTACGTGAGGCCTTGAGGCCTTGAGGCCTGGTATGTACCGAAACTATACAAGCTAATTTATTACTGCATCTCCTCTGTTTTAGGTTTATAGAGAAATTTCTTCTGGATCTTCATCACTGCCCATGCGAAAATCTGTGCGAGCGTACGCATCAGGGTCCTCTGAGGGTATGACTTTGTACAGAGGTTCCTTTTCCCAGAGGGCATTAACCTGTGCAATGGCGCGCTTTTCAGCTAACAAGGATAGACTATTGGAGATAGTGCGAATAAAAATTGGTAACACACATGGAAGAATAACGCATCCTGCAGCAATCACACTTATGAGAGCTACTATAGCTTGTAATCCTGGTAGTTTTGGGAACCAGGAGCTAAAAATATTTTTAAAATCAATAACTTGCCATACTTGATTAGGAATATAGGTTAATTGTCGCATCTCATGTAATCTAAAGCTAAACGATTTATTTCACTAATTATTCAGGTGATACAGAACTTCAGACAAAGGCAGGATAACAGAGTTGGAAGGGACCTTGGAGGTCTTCTAGTCCAGCCCCATGCTCAAGCAGGAGATCTTACACCAGGGGTCTCCAACCTTGGCAACTTTAACCCCCAGAATTCCTCAGCCAGCAAGCTGTCTTAAAGTTGCCAAGGTTGGAGAGCCCTGCCTTGTACCATTCCAGACAAATGGCTCTTCTTAAAAGCATCCAGTAACGAAGCACACCCACAATGTCTGAAAGCAAAGCTGTTCCACTGGTTAATTGTCCTGTTAGTAAGTTTCTCCTTAATTCCAGGTTGCTTCTCTCGTGGATTAGTTTCCTTCCATTGTTTCTTGTCTGACCTTCTGGTGCTTTGGAAAATAAATTGACCTCCTCATCTTTGTAGCCCCTCAAATATTGGGACAAAGTTATCATATCACTCCAGTCCTTCTTTTCACTAGACTATCCATACCCAATTCCTGCAACCATTTTTCATAAGTTTTACCTTCCAGCCCACTAATCATCCTTGTGGCTCTTCTCTATCCTTTTTCCAGTATCTCTACATCTTTTTGAAATTCTGGTGGCCAAAATTGGACTCAGTATTCCAAGTGTGGTCTTACCAAGGCTTACAAACACACATTTAATGTGTGTTTTAAGATGGCCGCGCATTCACATGCTGCAGCTCAGTGCTCTTCGACTTGGTGTTTTTTATGGATGTTTTTGTGTGGATTATCCTGTATTGTGAACACCTCCTGCGGGGTGAACATATTCTATAGCAATTGTGAGCTTGTGAAGATTGGACTACAAAGCAAACAAGAGATATCAGCTAAGTTTGTTTGGAAACATAACATACCGTCAGAGATTGCAAGGCTCCCCGGCTCTCCGTGGATTGTGGCTCCGGTGAGAGAGAGGGTGAGAAGGAAAAGAAGACGAAGGGAGAGGGGGAAGAAAAGAGGCTGCAGGGCTGGTGTTTTATACAGGCTGCAAAAACAAACGAAGCGGCTACCGCTCCCAAGTCTCTTTCTGACTAATGCCAGATTCGTGGTAAACAAGATGGATGATTTAAGGTTACAGGTCTCTTCAAGTAAATTTGTGAAAAGCTGTTGTGTGTTGTTAATCACCGAAACCTGGTTGAACCCCACTATTCCGGACATTGTCATTGAGATGGACGGTTTTTTATTACATCGTCTGGACAGAGACAGAAATGTGGGGAAGTGCAGAGGAGGTGGAGTGTGTATGTTTGTTAAAGAGACTTGGTGTACAAACTCTTTGGAGCTGGAATATCTGTCTGTTAGATGCAGACCCTTCTATCTTCCACGGGAATTCAGCATTGTTATTATTCTTGCTGTTTACATTCCGCCGGATGCAAATGTAGATTTGGCTCTGGGCTTCCTGGGTGGTGAAATTGGCAACTTGCAAAGCAAATTTCCAGATGCTGTATACATTATTGCAGGAGATTTTAATCATGTGGATCTTCATGTGGTCCTCCCTAAATTCTATCAACATATAAGGTGTGCTACTAGGGGGTCGAACACCTTGGATAAAGTCTACACGAATATTGTAAATGGATACAGGGTATTACAATTACCACATCTGGGCCAGTTGGATCACTTGTCCCTGCTTTTAGCCCCGGAGTATATTCCTCTGAGAAAACAGGCAGGGTTGGTAGTCAAGACGGTGAAAAGCTGGCCAGAGGGAGCTATGGAGCAGCTAAAGGACTGCTTCGAACAGACAAACTGGGAAGTTCTTGATCATCCTGATCTCGATGATCACACGGCTGTGGTGTTAGGGTATATGGCACACTGTATTGATACTGTCACGGTGGCTAAACGAATCCGGGTTTATCCTAATCAAAAACCTTGAATGACCGGGAAGGTTAGATGCTTGCTGTACGCAAGAAATAAGGCTTTTAAGTCTGGGAATGATCTTGATTATAGTGCTGCAAGAACGAACTTAAGGAGAGGCATTAAGCAAGCTAAGGCCGAATATAAGAGGAGAATTGAAGATTGCTTTCTCAGTAATAACATGAGGCAGGTTTGGCAGGGGGTTCAACAACTAACGAACTATAAAGCAAAAATGGTCTCTTCGGATGGTAGTGTGGCGGTGGTTGAGGAGTTGAACAACTTTTTTGCTCGATTTGAGATCCATCAAACTGAAACTGTCCCTTTGCCATCATTTACTCAGCAGAGCCTCCCCTTCATTGTGAATGAGCAGGATGTGAGGCAGACAATGAAGGTGGTTAATTCCAGAAAGTCAGCTGGGCCCGACTCAATTCCTGGTCGGGTGGTAAAAGATTGTGCTGATCAGTTAGCTGGGGTATGGACCGAAATTTTTAATCGATCCTTGACACAATGTGTGGTTCCTGTGTGTCTCAAGGCTTCCACCATTGTTCCACTGCCTAAAAAGTTGCCTACAAATGGTCCGAGTGACTATAGGCCGGTGGCACTAACTTCCATCTTAATGAAGTGCTTTGAGCAGCTAATTCGAAATTATATTATCTCCTGCCTTCCCGATTCCTTTGATGGGCTTCAGTTTGCTTACAAAGAAAATAGATCAACCGAGGATGCAATTATTACTGTGCTTCACATGGTCTTATCCCATTTGGAAACACCGGGGAATTATGTAAGATTGTTGTTCGCAGATTTTAGTTCTGCTTTCAATACCATCATACCGCACAGATTAATAGCCAAGCTCAAAGATCTAGATTTTCCAGATTCTATTTGTTTATGGATATTGGATTTTTTAACAAATCGTCCACAAAGAGTTAAACTGAATGATTATACTTCTACTGTCAAGACACTTAGCATTGGCACTCCACAAGGTTGTGTCCTTAGTCCACTACTGTTCTCCATCTATTCATCTGATTGCACAAATAAACATCCCAACAATAGGATAATGAAATTTGCAGACGATACTACACTTGTAGGACTTATTTCTGGGGATGATGAGTCTGCATATCGGGATGAGGTATTACAGCTATCCCGCTGGTGCAAAAATAATAATCTTCTATTTAATATTAAGAAGACTAAGGAAGTTATAGTGGACTATAGGAAAAAAAGAGCAGACATTCAGCCACTGTATATAGAGAGAGTTCGTGTGGAACAGGTGGTTGAATGTAAGTTTCTCGGGACCATCATTACAAATGACCTGACCTGGAGTGCAAACACCGCTGCTTTAATTAAGAAGGCACAACAACGGTTGTATTTACTAAGGATTCTTAGGAAACAACAACTGGCTGAGAGTCTATTGACTACCTTCTATTGGAGTTCAATTGAGAGTACATTATCCTACTGTCTCTGTGTATGGTTCTCGAGCTGCACAGTGGCAGAGAAAAAGGCAATTCAGAGGGTGATCAAGACGGCCCAAAACTTCATTGGCTGCTCACTCCCCTCTTTGGAAGAACTGTATAGGAATAGATGTAAGAGGAAGATACTTAACATATTGAATGACTCCTCTCATCCGGGACATCAGCTCTTTGAACTATTACCATCGAGAAGGAGATTTAGGGTATTAAGAACAAGGACGACCAGATTTAAGAACAGTTTTTATCCAAGTGCAGTTTTGAGTCTGAATGCAGGGTCATAAGATTTTTGTGGAGTCTAATGGCTGAGAGTAGTGGGGTATTTACATTTTTAAATTGTATAGAGATTATTGTATGGTTGGTTGTGTTTAGTTTAATTTTTTTTTTTTAGTGGTGTTTGTCCAGTTTTACTTGTGGAAGAGCACCTCATTTCGTTGCACCCGCTTGCGAGTGTAATGACAAATACATTCTTATGTCTTATGTAAAGCTCTGCTAATATTTTATATGGTTTTATCCCTCTATTAATGCAGCCTACAATTTGGATCAGCCTTTTTTCCTGGAGTGTTGGCTACTCAACACAAGAACTCAATCAAAAAAGAAGAACCGACCTCTTCCCTGGTCCAACACCTCAAAGCCACAGGACATGAGATTGACTTTAAAAATACCAGAACTATCGCCAAAACTGAACACTTCAGCAGCAGAATAATCAGAGAAGCCATAGAGATAGAAAAACGCCCACACAGCATGAATAAAAGAGATGACACCTCCCGCTTACCAGCCATTTGGAAACCCGCCCTCATGAACAGATGAGTACCCAACATGATGAATGACACCAGACCCACACCCACGAGGGCCACACAAGATGCCACCACCACACTTCCACGTAAAAATCAGACTCACACCCACACAGAAGATGAGACACAACCACAGACCAGAAGCCGCACTGCAGCTGCATCACTACCCACTTCAAACCCATCTGAGCCATACATGAAGCGAACTGACCCCCACCATGAAGATGTGGCACGACCACGAACTCAAAGCCAAACAGCAAGATCCCAGCTCACCAGCTCAAATCCCCCAGCAGCTGGGACTAGCCTGAGCACGGCCAAGCCCCCACCTGAACAGAGCATGCCTCCAGCCAATCAGAACACGGCCAGCCCCCCAACCAATCAGAACACAGCCAAGCCTCCAACCAATGAGAACACACCCCCACCCAATCGGAACGCAGCCAAGCCCCCACCCAGTCAAGTCACACCCCACTGGCAGTTAGAAGGAAGAAGCAGCTGAAAGCTCACATCACTCTAAGAAGCACAGAGCCGAAGAAGCAAGCCTGAAGATGATGAATGAGACTTCATCGAAACGTTGCCTAGATACTTTGAATCTTACGCGGAGAAAACCCGAATAACCAAAGATCCACATACAAATACCCCGAGAACCTCAGAAAACAAATATTGCACCTCTACGGGAGGAAACCCACCATCTGACCAGGACTTATGAAAAACTTGAAGTCCAAAGAGCTTCCATTTTATGTGACCTCGCATTCCTATGCAACTGCCGAGATCAAAATTTAATTCCCACAAGCTTCCAATTGAAATTCCACACCAACACAGCAGCCACCAAACGCATCCTAAAAAGAACAGAATTGGCCCTAATTAGAAATGAACTTCACACAAAAAGATTTATCCTAGACCAAATCAACAAAGATCTTCTCACACTTCACCTCAGACTCAGCAACAAGACTCACCCCTTACTTTGGGACAAATCCAAACAACTCGCTGTCTGGAGAGCCGAAACACAGACCACCCTCAAGACAGACACACACACCAACAAACTCAGAAAACTACAACAATGCCAGAAACCAACTCCTCTCCCCTCACAGCCACACATGAAACAAACAGTGCACAACATCTCAGACAAGATCCTCACCGAAGCCGAAACCAAGATCCTTTCAAAAGGATTCAACTTTGCTGTTGCTCCCAAACACATCCCCACAGAAACCATAATATGCGGAGTTGAAACCAGCCTGACCAAAACCAACCCTGATGATGCTAATAGAATCAGACTCGAAATCACCAACATCATCTGCACTAGCAAACCACCCAAAAGCAACTTATCCAAAGAAGAACATACTGCACTACGTAACCTGAAAGAAGACACCAGCATAATAATCCTACCAGCAGACAAGGGCAACGCGACAGTGGTTATGAACACATCTGACTACCAAACCAAGTTAACCAACCTACTCCTAGACCCCACATACAAACCCCTAAAGACAGACCCCACCACCTACCTAGAAAAAACCACCAGATCCAAAATAAAAGCCTCCCCCATCAGTGAAGAAATCCAGCAAAGAATCATACCCAGAGAGAAATCTTCCAGATGCCCTAAGCTTTATGGTCTCCCCAAGATACACAAAGAAGGAACTCCACTTAGACCAATAGTCAGCTCCATAGGCTCACCTCTACAAAACCTAGCCAAATTTCTCGCCAAACAACTACAGCCCTATGCAGAATCCATCAACTCACATGTAAGAAACTCATTCCAGTTCATCGAGATCATAAAGAAACAAAACTTACAACCCAGCGACCTACTAGTGAGCTTCGATGTCATATCCCTCTTCACCCAAGTGCCAATAAAAGAAGCCTTGACAGCCATCCAAAACAAATACAACCCCCCCAGCACATCCTAGATCTGACCAATCACTGTCTATCCAATACATACTTCACCTACAACGGACAAAAATACAAACAAATAGAAGGAGCACCCATGGGATCACCCCTCTCACCTGTCATCGCAAACCTCTACATGGAACACTTTGAAACACAAGCTCTAGAAAAATATGATCACAAACCCAAACTCTGGCTCAGATACGTAGATGACACCTTCATAATCTGGCCACACGGGAAAGAAAAACTGAACAACTTCCTCACACACCTCAACAGCCTACACCCCAAAATACAATTCACCATGGAAACAGAAGCTAACAATCAACTTCCCTTCCTAGATGTCTTGGTATACAAAAACCCAATGGCTCCCTAGGACACACCATCTACCAAAAGAAAACACATACAAACCGCTATCTACACGCACTCTCACACCACCACCCAGCACAGATCAATTCCCTAGCCGAGACACTCATCTCCAGAACAAAATGCTTAGCTGATGAACAACACCTAAAAACCGAACTAAACACTCTCACCAACGTACTAACAGCCAATGGATTTCAAAGAAAGAAGATCACCCACCTAATCCAAAAAGAAACCCCAACCAAAATCCAAGACAGAGAACAAGAGAACGGCAAAGCCCTCCTCCCATATATAAAAGGCACTACAGACAAAATCAGCAAGATCCTCCAAAAACACAACATTAAAACAGCATTCTGCACAAACAGAAAAATATCCACCATCCTAAGAAACCCTAAAGACAAAATCGAGCTAGAAAACCAAGGAGTATATGAAATCCCTTGCACCGCCTGCCTCACGACATACATTGGACAAACTAACAGTAGAATAAGTGCACGCGTTGAAGAACATAAGAACTCAATCAAAAAAGAAGAACCGACCTCTTCCCTGGTCCAACACCTCAAAGCCACAGGACATGAGATTGACTTTAAAAATACCAGAACTATCGCCAAAACTGAACACTTCAGCAGCAGAATAATCAGAGAAGCCATAGAGATAGAAAAACGCCCACACAGCATGAATAAAAGTGATGACACCTCCCGCTTACCAGCCATTTGGAAACCCGCCCTCATGAACAGACGAGTACCCAACATGATGAATGACACCAGACCCACACCCACGAGGGCCACACAAGATGCCACCACCACACTTCCACGTAAAAATCAGACTCACACCCACACAGAAGATGAGACACGACCACAGACCAGAAGCCGCACTGCAGCTGCATCACTACCCACTTCAAACCCATCTGAGCCATACATGAAGCGAACTGACCCCCACCATGAAGATGTGGCACGACCACGAACTCAAAGCCAAACAGCAAGATCCCAGCTCACCAGCTCAAATCCCCCAGCAGCTGGGACTAGCCTGAGCACGGCCAAGCCCCCCACCTGAACAGAGCACGCCTCCAGCCAATCAGAACACGGCCAGCCCCCCAACCAATCAGAACACAGCCAAGCCTCCAACCAATGAGAACACACCCCCACCCAATCGGAACGCAGCCAAGCCCCCACCCAGTCAAGTCACACCCCACTGGCAGTTAGAAGGAAGAAGCAGCTGAAAGCTCACATCACTCTGAGAAGCACAGAGCCGAAGAAGCAAGCCTGAAGATGATGAATGAGACTTCATCGAAACGTTACCTAGATACTTTGAATCTTACGCGGGAGAAAACCCGAATAACAAGAAAATATATATATATATATATATATATATATATATATATATATATATATATATATATATATATATATATATATATATGTGTGTGTGTGTGTGTGTGTATATGTATATGTATATGTATATGTATATGTATATGTATATGTATATGTATATATATATATATATATATATATATATATATATATATATATATATATATATATATATTTTCTTAAGTTTTGCGGTACTTACATGTATGGTATTCGGCTTGGTTGGGTATTTTCCCACGTCATTGTAGTTCTTTTAAAGTTGTAGCAACGTTTCAGCAGAATCTCATCTGCCATCATCAGGCTTCTGTATTGCCATCATCAGGCTTCTGTATATATATATATATATATATATATATATATATATATATATATATATATATATATATATATATACATACATACATACATACATACATACATACATACATACATATATATGCACCACTACTATGACGTGGGAAAATACCCGAACAAAGCTGAAGGCCATACATGTAAGTACCCGCGAAAACTTAAGAAAAAATACACACACACACACACACACACACACACACACATATATATATATATGTATGTATGTATGTATGTATGTATGTATGTATCTTTGGTTATTCGGGTTTTCTTGTTAAAATACTGTATATATATGTGTGTATGGTATTCAGCTTTGTTCGGGTATTTTCCCACGTCATTGTGGTTCTGCTTTTAAAGTTGTAGCAACATTTCGGCACAATCTCATCTGCCATCATCAGGCTTCTGTATTGTGAGATTCTGCCCAAACGTTGGTACAACTTTAAAAGCAGAACCACAATGACATTGGAAAATACCCAAACAAAGCTGAATACCATACATGTAAGTACCTGCGAAAACTTAAGAAAACATATACATACATACATACATACATACATACATACATACATACATACATACATACATATTATATAGGTCTTGGTGTGTTCGGGTCCTTTCCGGTGTAAGATTAAGAGTATCTTGGTGACGTTTCGGTGACGTCCCACTCGCCATCTTCAGACTGGTGTTCTCGGCTTCATGCTTGTGCAAGCTATGCCCTCAGGCCAGGACCTATTGGAATAAAATTACGAAGTGGACACAAGAAATTATTGGATGCCGAACTAAATTTAAACCGGTAATCTATTTACTTGGGATTATTCAAAAGCAATATCCAAAAAAGTTTAAGTATTTAATTTTACACATACTGACTGTGGCCAGAATAGCTTATGTGCAAAAGTGGAAAGAGCAGAGGATTCCAATTGAAGAGTTAATTATACAGATAATAGCAGACTGTGC
>NW_028263166.1:0-28175 GCF_049901735.1 Notechis scutatus
AAAAAGATTCTGCAAAATTCCATAAGAGTGGTACCCCTGTAGCAGTTGTATTAGAAATATAGAAAATTAGAATAGTTTAAAGAGTTAATAAGAGATTAAAATGTTGAAAATGTTCGGTAATGATTGATTTTAAAACTAATAAAATATTAAAGGGAATGTTTAGAATATTGAGGTTTAATTAAAGAGTCTAATTGACTATGATGTTGATGTTATTATAAACTTATTGTTAACATTTGTTTATGGAAAAGACAATTGGAATATTTATAAGATTCAATATTTAGATTTATTATTTAACTATGCATTTAATCATTTTGGATTCCTTATTATTTTCTTTTGAAAAAGTAGTAGATAGAATGTACCAAACAGAATCAGATTGGGTATTAGGTGTTACTTTAAATGTTAATTTGGGGGATGATGAAAAGGCATCATACTTATAGTAGTGATTTCCGGGAGAAACTCTTTTCTTTTTGCTATGGGGAATGAGACAAATGGATAATAAAGAATGGACAAAAGAATACAAATATAATGACTTAAATTAAAATGAATTAAATAAGATAGAATTAGAAGAATTGAAATGTGTGGAGAAGCCTACATAGAATATAGAGAATAGTAAATAAAATAGGTAATGGCATAAAGATGAGCATAGATATAATTGAAGTCCATGTAAGAGAGTGAGTATCAGGAGCCAAAGTTAACTCCTAAAAGATCTCTTATATTTTTGTGTTTTATGTGTTTATGTGTGGGAATTAATAAAACCTTGGGGGAATATAGAATAGAGAATAATGGTAACCAAGTCAGAGAAATAGATGATAATATTATAAGTGGGGGGATAAATATAGAAAAATAATAATAGAATGAAATGGCATAAGGGGTAAAGAGAAATAAAAGAAGGTGGATAAGGGAGATATTCCGGTGGTCATATGGAAATGATCTAAAAATAGAGATTATATTGTATAAAATAATATTTTATTTGACATAAAGAACGGTTTATAATGGAAAGAGGTTCATGTATTTAATGGTTAATGATGGTTTTGTTTATCTTTAAAATTAATAAAATTTGTTTAAAAAAAAAAGAGGCTGCCGCGAGCTCCATATTATTCAGATTACTGAAAAGAGGGAATTAAAAAAGCAACTAAAGGTTAACTAGGATTCTCAGTGGTCTTTCCACAACATAACAGTGAGGCTGAGAAAAACAGAAAAAAATTAGCCTGAGGGGGGGGGGAAGGAAAGAAGCCTCAGGGTATCCATGAAAATTCAAACAAGAAGGCAAAGACAAGCACAGAAATAAATCTTACTTTAAGATCAAGTGTATTGTTTCTAAGCAAGTTTGGGACAAAGAAAAGAAAAAAGCAAGAGATATAATAACCACGAAAACTAACCATTGCAATGGAGGCCTTCCAGAACTGCTATAATCAAAGGACCCCATTCTGTCTCAAGCCACATTTCTTACACTTCTTTTTTCCTACCGAGCATCCACAGCTTCCCCTCCTTCTTCTTTCTTACTTTTCTTACTGACCGTCACTTTCCATAAACACCGTGGACATTTTGAAGCTCTCCATCCATTTACTACTTCAAGTTCCTCATCTCCCCCAGTTTCATTCTGCGCATTCTAAATCTCTCTCTTTACAAGTACTGATAACTTTGCAGAAACACAGCACTTCAAGTCAACCCATTCGAAAGATTTCTAGTACATTTTGCAACTGTGTTAGTTTAAAACTTTGGTTAGAAGGCCTGCAAGCCTCCTAGGCTTTTGTTACCTGCAACTTTTAAAAATAATTTATTAGTCTTTTATGTCTTTCAAAAAGTCCATTAACAGTTCTGTGACATCAATCTCATACATTCTATCTTTGTGTTACAAATATATATAATTGTGCAATATACATTAATCCATCCATCATCCTCCACTTAAGTTAAAACAACCTACTCTCAATAAACAATTTGGTTTCAGAAAAAAACTATCAAATAAGTTGCAACTCTTACACTGCAAAACATATGGGCGACACAACTCGACCAGGGGCAAAAGCAATAAGCAATAATGCCCATAGACTTCTGTAACCCCTTTGATTCAGTGGTACACGACAAACTACTCCCTAAAAATAAAATCCGATATGGTATCTCTACGGACAAGCTGTTCAATAACTGGACAGACAGCATTCCTGGCAAACAGACAACAAATGGTACAAAAGAGCCTAGCAAATTCTATGTACCTGTCAATAGTGGTGTCCCCCAAACGCGGTGTTCTAGGACCAACTCTCTCCAAATCTCAACAAATAAATGACCTCTGATCATATTACATAGTTCTTTTAGCTGATGATGTAAAGCTGTTCAATACCAGAAAATACTACTTTGCCTACAAAAGCTTGAATATGTCAAGAATGGTCAAACAAATGCTAACTTCAAATCTGACCCCAAGGAAATAAAAGCTGAATAGTCAAGATCTTGTTATTATTGGAATACTCACCTCTAATGATCTAAGTGCTAGAGCCACTGCAACTTCACTAGCCAAAAAGGCATTAAGGTTGTTAACCTAATCCTACGTAGCTTTTTCTCTGGTAATATCACACTACTGAACCAGAGCATACAAAACATTACTAGACCAATACTCAGAATACAGTTCATCGGTCTGGAACCCTCATTATGTATCTGATATTAGCACAATTGAGAAAGTCCAGAAATATTTCTGAGAAGGTTCTCCACTCTCTACTAACTGCTTAGAATACCTTATGCCCACCAGACTTGGAATTCTAAAACTGAAAACCTTGAATACGCCTATAAGTCTTACGGTCCTGACCTAAGCATGGTATATAAAATCATACATTGCAATGGTCCTACCTGTCAATGAATACTTCAGCTTCAACCATAACAACACAGAGCACAAATGGATACAAACTCAAAGAGTAAACTGGCGCACCAGTTGCTTGATTGGGAAATCATTCAGCAATAGATGAGTGGTCAATGTCTGGAATACTCTACCGACTCTATAGTCTCTTCCCCAAACCCCAGACACTTTAACATGAGACTGTCTACTATCGACCTCTTACCCCCTTTCCTAAGAGGAGGGTCTGTGGAGGCGTGCATATAAGCGCACCATCGTGCCTACAGTCCCTGTCCTATTGTTTCTCTTATTCTTTTATTTTTCTTATATGTGCCATTTATATTCACAACTATGTATACACTTATACATATTATCCATAAACAATGTGGCAAATCAAATAAATAAATAAATAAAAATAAATAAATCAGTAAGTTTATTTATTTATATTTTTAAAACACAAGTTTTATTAATTTTCAAAACACACAAATCATCATTATCCATTACATGTTTAAACCTTTTTCCATTATAAATTTAACAAGTCAGATAAACTATAATTCTGTTTTAAACCATTTCCATATAAACATACAAAACCTCTTGTCCGAATTTCTCTTTACTTCTTTACTCTTATTCAATTTCATCTATTATTATTTCATCTATTTCTTTCTGACTTAGTTACCATTATTCTCATTCTATATTTCTGCAAGGTTTTATTAATTCTCCCCACCAAAAAAACATATACACACAACACATAAAACATAAAAAAAATTTTTTGGAAAGTAACTTGGACCCAGGTATCTCTCTCTTCATGGACTTCAATTATATTCATGCTCATCTTACATATCATTACTTATTTTTATTTACCATTCTAAGCCTTCTATATTAACTTCTCCACATATTTCACTCTTCTTAATTCTATCTTAATTAATCATCTTAATTTGAGTCATTATATTTGTATCTTTTTGTCCATTCTTTATTGTCCCTTTGTCTCGTTTCTTATAAAAAAAAAAAAAAAAGTTTCTCCTGAAATCACTAATCAGAGTATGATGCCTTTCTATCTCTCCCCCCTAAATTAATCAAATTAACCTTTAAAATAACGCCCAATACTGATCCGAATTTGCTTGAGTACATTCTATCTAAATAGTACAGCCAGGAAGTAATTTAAATACATAGTTAAACAATAAATCTAAATATTAAAAACAAATACTATAATAGAAATTTTATAATAACATCAATACCACATAATCTTATTAAACTCTTTAATTGAAACTCAATATTCTAAACCTCCCTCATATTACCCTTAGAATTTTAAAACCAATCATTATTAAGCATTTCAACATTTTTAATCTACCCCTCAACTCTTAAGCCATTTAAGTTTTCTATTTCCTAATACAATACCACAATATCATCTCCATGTACCTTCTGCAAAATCTTTTTTGAAGAAGTATACTATCCTTTATCCCCTAAAGATTCTTTTTTTTCCCATTTGATCTCAAAACTTTGTAGCTTTTCTCACCTTTTCCCTTTTCTTTCTTCTCCCAACAAACCTTTCTACCCCCCTTCTTCACCTCTCACTTACTAAGCGCTTCCCTTCTCTGTCGTGTTCCTTTTCCCTTTTGTTTACTATCATTATATTGATTTTGCACCTTATTTTCCCTTTCTTAAGTGTTTTTTAAATCTTAAGTCGCTTTATTTTCTTCCTTCACTCTTCCTTCTTTCTTGGTCGAGTTCTGAAATTTATTAAAAATGGCTTCCTCTCCTTCTTCTTCTTCTGCTGTCTTCATCTGTTGTAATGTTTGTTGATAGTTAATTATCACTCACTTTTAAAAAAAAAGGAAGCTTCTTTCAAACCAATTTACCATTTTTTTTTTGTGTTCATAATCTTTTCTCAGTTCCTCAATAGAAAGAGCCTTATAAATCTTTCTTTCCCCTTCTTTCTTCTTACATCAACCTGAATATTCAAAGAAAAATAAACAGTCCCAAAGTTATCAATCAGTCCAAACCAAGGCAGAGTTCTACTTTCTCCTCCTGATTAGTATCAATCAAAGAAAAAGAAATCCGAATCTATTTCTTAAAATCTTATTGCAATATATTTTAGTCTTCAATCCTTAAGGCATCCTCTCCTCCAACAGTCTTAGCATGCAAATATTTTTTTTTTGGTCCTCTCTTCCCACTCATCGCTTAAAACCAGTTTTCACCTAAAAATAAGTTTCTTAATATCCACTGTTTATTCCATTAGGAAAAGAGGGTGGCTTTCCTTTCAGCACCATCAAACTGCCTTTCCTCTTCTGAAGGGTATCATTCAAAAATCATACTTTTCAGGAATTTTGTTAAATATGTCTTAGAGTCCTAGGAACCAAGAAAACTTTCCTTTGAAAAAACTTTCTCCACTTCCTCCTCGCATTCTTACCCCGGCTGCCAGCTTCTTTGTGGTGGCCATTACGGTTTCGCCGCTGCGTCTTGGGAAAGGGTTCTGCCGGCCGGAGGGAGGTCTAACACCCCCAAACCCCTCTCCGGATCCCCCTACCTTCAGCTGCCCCTGCAAGTCAGGCTAGCTCTCACGTACCCGTCCGGATCGGAGCCCCAAGCAACTAGGCGTAGCTGCGAGGATGGCGCAACGCTTAAATCCCTGCCGCTACGAAGCCGACAAACGGAGAGAAATGGACTGTACATAATGACTATGCTATAATTCTTAAATGGAATAAACTATATTTTGATAGCTCAAGCGTATCTGTATTTTTTACTAAAAAGTGTTAACTAGAGAAAACTTATCTCACACATTTACCTGTCTTCCTATCTGACTTCGCTGCACATTCTGTTTAGTTTGTTTTCCTTAACACCCGTTGAGGAATCCAGGGCTTGCTCATCACGCCGTCTTCGGTCTGATTTAAGCATGGTATATAAAATCATACATTGCAATGTCCTACCTGTCAATGAATACTTCAGCTTCAACCATAACAACACAAGAGCACACAATAGATACAAACTCAATGTTAACCGCACCAAACTTGATTGCAGGGAAATATGACTTCAGCAATAGAGTGGTCAATGTCTGGAATACTCTACCCGACTCTGTAGTTTCTTCCCCAAACCCAAAACTTTAACCTCTTAGATTGTCTACTAATGACCTCACCCCTTTCCTAAGAGGTCTGTAGGGGCGTGCATAAGCGCACCAACGTGCCTACCGTCCCTGTCCTATTGTTTCTAGTTATTCTTCTTTGATTTTTCTTATATGTACCCATTTCATGTATTCACAACTATGTATACATTTATACTTATTATCTTGTAAACAATTGAAACAAATCAAATAAATCAAATAAATCAAATAAATAAATTGCTTATCTTAAATTTCTTCGTTTTCCATATGTCTTAATTCAATCCAATTATACCATGATTTCCCAGATTTGGTAATATTCAGACTCATCTTGTAACATTAAGAGGCGGTGTGTCCATTTCAGCACATCATAATTTTTTGAATGATCAATTCCATCTGGGGAATACAGTTGTTTCCAGCATTGAGCGTAAGCTATTCTGGCATACCGTTAAAATATGTAATACAATATATTTTATGTTTTTCCATATTTCTTTTTAAATATCTCTAACAAGAATATTTCTGATTCCAATTCTATTTGATCTTAAGAATTTCTTGTAGCCAATATTTCATTTTTAAGCCAGTATTTCTGGGCCTCAGGACAAGACCACCACATATGATAGAAAGTACCCTCTTTCTTTCTACATTTCAACATGCTGGACTCATGGCGGAGTTTATCTTCGCCAATCTTGCTGGGGGCAGATACCATCTATAGAACATCTTATAAATATTCTCTTTGTATGTATCAATGTACATGCCAATTTTGCTAATTTGTAGTTTTGGTTCCAAATACTTTCCCAATCTGTCAAATTTATATATTATGTCATATGTTTTGAGCCCAAGCTATCATACATCCCTTAACAACTTCTAATTCTACCTCTAACAAAAGTTTATAAATATTTGTAATGTTTTTTTCATCTGGACCTAATAAAATTTTATCCAATTGTTGTATTTCCAAATATATTCCAAAATATTTTATATCTTTTTTATCTATTTTGTAACTGGAGATATGCCCACCAATCAATACATATCCTTTGTTTTTGGAGATCCTGATTCAATTTTAACTTCCCTTGTGTGTCTAAAACCCTCTTTATATTTTGTCACTTTGCATAGGTTCAGATTGTTAGGATGTATCATAGCTTCCATCGTGGATAACCAAATTGGAATTTTCATATAGTGTCTCCTTATTTTAATCCAATTTTGTATAAGGGAATCTCTAATCAAATGTCTATGGAAATATGATTGCTTTTTGGTTCCTGTGTCCCACAAAAGGAGTGCCATCCTTTTTGCAGGTCATGGCCTTCTAAACTTAATATTTGCTTATTATTCAAATTAATCCATTCCTTAGTCCAAATTAACACTGTCGCTTTATAATACATCTCCCAGTTCGGGAGTCCAAAGCCTCCTTTTATTATCTTGTAGCGCTTTCATTCTTATTCTAGGTTTTTTCCCTAGCCATATAAATTTTGCCTAATTTTATTCGAATAGAATAGAATACCTTGATTGTCATTGCATTCTACAGATACAATGAGATTTGAAAGCTACTCCAGCACAGAGTCCCAACCACCACATCACAATCACACTACAGAGTATTTAAAAATTAAAATAATAATTAAAAACCTAGTCTAAAACCTATTTAAAAACATATAATAAGTTAGATAGTTTAAAAATGCCACTATATACATAGGGCTAAATCACATATGCATTGTTTGATTCAAGACAATTATTGCCTTGGAAAAGAAACTGTTTCTCAGTCTATTAGTCCTCATTTTATGACACCTATAACGCCTCCCTGATTCAAAATATGAAGTTCAAAATATGAATGTCCAGGATGAGAATGGTCTGTGGAGATTTTTAGTGCTCTAAAGAGAGTCTGGTCTTCGCAATCTCTTCAAAGAAGAAAGAGAGCAACCGATGACTTTTTGTGCTGTGTTTATAACTCTCTGGAGCATCTTCTTATCCATTGCAGAGCATCCAGCATACCACACCATTACACAGTATGCCAAAATGCTCTCGATGGTAGAACGGTAAAAAGTAACCAGCAACTTCTCACCCAGACCACTCTTTTTCAGCAGACTCAGAAAGTGCAGGCGCTGTTGGGCCTTCTTTGCAGTGGCCATAGTGTGGACTGACAAAGCAAGGTTGTCAGAAATATGAGTTTGTAGAAATTTAAAACGATGAACTCTTTCACACAGTCTCCATTGATATATAGTGGGAGAGGCTCTGCTTTGCATCTTCTGAAGTCTACAATCAATTCTTTGGTCTGTTTGATGTTCAGGCGAGGTTATGACTCTTGCACCACAAGACCAGTCTGAGAACCTTTGATCTATAGGCCGTCTCATCTTCTCCTCATTTGAGTCCCACCAACGTGGTGTCGTCTGCAAATTTTATTACAGAGTTAGTGGGACAAGAGGAGTGCAGTTGTAGGTGTGGAGTGAATACAAAGGGGGCTCAGCACACAACTCCCTGTGGAGAGCCAGTGCTGAGAGCAAGAGTGGAGGAAAAATAGCTGCCAATCCTAACAATTTGGGGTCTGTTAGTAAGAAAGTCCTTTATCCAACAGCAGATGTGAGAGGAGAGGCCCATTTCTAGCAACTTCTTAATCAGTATATCTGGAATGATGGTATTAAAAGATGAGCTGTCACTTCCGGTTTGTTAGGCTTCTGCGGCGGCAGGAATCCAGCGATTGTGCACGGTTCCTGCTGCGCTCACTGCTGGAGTGCCCCGATCCAGCTGGATTTGGAGGCTATGGTTCCCCTGTAGAGGTAACTGAAGACAGGGAGATCCGGGTAGGGGTCTGGGGGTGTCGCAACCCCCTCCCCAGCCGGCACAACTCCCTTTCCAAAGGCGGTGGAGCGGCGGTCAGCAATGGCACGCACACAAAAAGCTTGCAGCAGGACAAGATTGTGCAGGAGGAAGTCGGAGAAAGTGAAAGCTTTTGGCTGAACCGGGACAATAAGGAACTTCTAACTACCCTGGAAAGTTAATTTCTTAAACGATACATTGTTTCGTAACAGCGTAACAGATCGTAACAGCGGAAGAAAGTGGAAAGGGAAAGTTATTTTTTTCACTCTCCTTCCCTACGGAAATAGCAGATGAAAATCTGAAAAACCTGCTTTGGCACAGAAGGTAACTAACTTGAAAATTAAAGCCAAGGGGATATTAAAGATCTTTGAACATTGGAATTAAAAACTAATTTTTTTGCTATAAGTGGGAAGGGAGGTAAAGAACCTATATTAAGATTTTACTGGAGGAGACTGCTTGGAGCTTATAAGACCAGAAATAAATGGCAATAAGACTTCTAAAAAATTATTTTGGAACTGTGTAACTGAAGTCTACCCGGAGAGAGAAAATATAAAAAGAAGAAAGTGCTAAATGAAACAGTTTGTCCTGGTTTGGATTGCTTTGGGACTTTGGGACTTTTGGAAACTACTATTTGAAAGACTAAAAACATTTTGGTTGCTTAATTTTTTTTTTTTTTAAATAATGGCATTATCTGTTGAAGAATTGCAAATGGAATTCCAAAAGTTAAAGAAGAGGAACAAGAAGGCAAGGGCTCTTCTGGATCTATCTTTTACTTTTTAGAAATGGTGATTTCTACCTATCAGGAATTATGACAACAAGAAAGTTGGGATGAAGAAGAAGCCATCTTTAATGGACAAATAATTTTAGTTGAGGAAGAGAAAGAGGGAAAGAAAATGGAGAATTCAAACTTAAAAAAGCAACCAAGAAAGGGAAAAATAAGGTGAAAAATCGATACAATGTCAGAAAGCAACAGAAAGAGGAATACAACAGAGAAGGAGACTAAGAGAGCGGAGATTGAGAGATGGGGGTAAAAAGGCTAGAATTGGCAAGAAAGGAAGGGAAAGGGAAGAGAAGTCACAAAGGCTTTAAAACAAGATGTTAAAAACAGGTTTTTAGAGACAAAGGGTAAAATACAATTTAAAAAAAGATTCTGCAAAAGTACATAAGACTGTATTGTAAATATTAGTATTTGAAATAGAGTTAGAAAATTGGAATATTATATGAGTTAACAATATATTAAAGGGAATGACAGGAGAACCCCAAAGGTTCATGAGAGGATTCACCCCAAAGGAGGAGTGCATTTAAGCAGGGTGAATCCTGCTTTGGGGTGAGTCCTTTAGATGGTTCCCTTTTAAAAAGTACTGGGAGGGGTGGGGAGGAAGCTGCCCAGTGAATTTGTATTCTTAGGAAACTGATGGAGGGAATGAGAGTAAAGAAAACTTAGAGGGGAAAAAGGTGCACGAGGGGGTTTGGGGCGGCTGGAGCAAGAGGAGAGCACCCGACCATACAAGGGCGAGACCATGAACCGAAGCTGCATGATCAGCCATTAGGAGCGGCTGGTGGCAAGGCGTGGCTGCCCGCACGGTGCTCCTAATGAAAAGTCCCCCGCCCCCATTTTGCATATTTTAAACTAGGCCTAAATTTGGGGGAAGGGTTTAATTTCATTTTATGCCTAGAAAACATTCTGGGTGTTTCTATTGGGGCGTATTGTTGGTGTCAGCCTTCAAGATCTTCCTCCTTTCTTTTGCTTCTTTCTGGCTGTCATGAGTAATGGGGGTTGGAAGGGGGAAATGTATGGGACGTGAGCTGAAAGTGTTACTGATATTGTATAAACTGGCGATGGTTTCTAATTCCTGCTTAGCTTTCTCTTCTCTGCGCAACTGCAACCCTTTATCTGAGTAAGCCAAGGTCAACTAATCATCACCACCTGGAGATGTCCACATGATAAGTTCACAACTTTTAATTGGAAGAACCGTTTGAACTATTGGGGGGTGGGAACATTATACTCCCTTGATATATGTGATGTACGTGCCTATTTCCCCAGATTCAGAATTTTCTTGTTGCTACCACTTAACTTCCAGTAAATGATATGTTTTCTCTAATTACAAGAGTCTAAGTATTTCTTTCTTGGATTTTGAACAGAGCACCAGCTGACATTTGGAGAAACATGGTAGTCCTCAATCTTCCTTTTATAGTCCTTTTTGCCTCCTTGATACTCCGCCTCAGTTCCTCTCTTGCCTTGTTACACCAAACCCTGTCCTCAGACCTGAATGCCATATCACGTGTCTTGAAGTAATTGCACATCCTTATTCACCCAGGGCTTCTGGTTTGGAAAAATCCAGATGCGCTTATTCACTAGAAACCGTATCCACACAGGTCAAGATGTAAAACAGTACAGTTTTTGTATATTCCTCCAATCCTCTTGTTCAAATAAATTCCAATTAATATTTGAGAAACAATCCTGCAGCTGATCAAGTGCTCCCTCTGGCCAGATCTCGATGAGTTTGACTTCAGGCTTAGTTTTCCTTCTGAGAGGGTGTATGCTGGTATAAGGGACAGTGATAAATGATCTGAAAGTCCCAGATGTGGTAGGGACACAGCTTTATATGCATGCTTTACACGTGATCAAGATTGATGTTTCCCCTGGTGGCACATGTCACATACTGAGTAAATTCGGGAAATACAGTCTTTAAGCATGCCTTATTGATCATCTCATTGAAAAAAATTTCTCTAATTTAATAGGGATTGTTTGAAATAGATAAAAAAAATTGGGTAGGGTAGTCATTTTGATTGCGCTATTCTTCCTAATAGTGATAGTTGTAATTTGGGCCCATAATTCTAAATCTTTCTTTGTTGTATAAGTTTAATATTCTCTTTTATTGTTGTACAACGTCACGGTCAACTAGATACCTAAATATTTAATTTTCCTTGTTATTTGCAGTCTCATTGCTCGTTCCAATTCTATTTTCTGTGATTCCATCAAATGTTTAGTTACAACTTTAGTTTTTTGTCTATTAATTTTGAGGTCGGATATTTCCCCACATCTTTCCAATTCTCTAATTATCTCCTTCCCTGTCTCTGGTGGGGTGACTGATTAGTAAAAGTGGCAGCCTCCCCCTCTTCACCCAGCCAGAGGTTGGATGGAGCTGGATTGGGCCTGGCTTCCCCAAGATCCCCCAGTAGGAAGGGGGGGCAGAAGGAGGGCCCAAGACCCCCAGCTCCTCCTGAAAGGGCCCCTCACCTTTGGAATTGTCCACAATCCGCCTTACAGAAGCATTTTTCTCCAAGAGGGACCGGAGTCTGACTTGCAGCCTGGGAGAGGCGCTCTCTACGGACCCCGCCACGTAACTCTGGCACCTGTGACACAAGGAGGGCGGCCTCACACAGCTACCCCGCTGTCTCGCCAAAGCATGGGGGGCTGGGTGAGGGCTGGGTTGGCCGTGGGGTGTGTGAAACAAGCAGGTTCTTTCCAGCATCTTGCCAGGTGAGTACAGGACTCGGGTTTTCCAAACCTGAGTTTAGCATGTGGCGTGAATCCTGGCTTGTTTGCTATGCAAACATTTTTTGTTGCTTTGATCGCAACTGATTGCACACTGAACCAGTGTAGAGTTCAGTAAAGAAGCGAGGAAAGTCACAAACTCAGCACAACACAAATGTCAGTGTGATTCTGATCTTACTGTATCAAGGACTAAGGGGCCCTAAGCAAAGAAACCAGGTTCCCTGCAACAACTGAGTTTCCACCGCTTCCCTCCCCCTCAACTGGACAGTCTGCCCGGGGAATCGTCCGAATGGCTGCAGAGAAAGCGAATCTCCAGCAGAAAAGAGTTGCCCCTGAAGGTCCTTGGGGCTCAGCTGTTTTCTTGCAGACCTTTCATTACCCAACTGAGGAACATCATCAGTACTACAGGGGAGTGTGGTTTGCTCTCCTTTCACTTACAGAGGTAACCCTCAACTGTTCGTTTTGTGAATGTTCAAAGTTACGGCAGTGAAAAAAGTGCCCTCTGGCCATTTTGCAGAGTTTCGACCTTTGCACCGTCCCCACGGCTACGGGTTCCAAATGCAGATGCTTGGCAACAGGCTCACACTTATGACCATTGCTGGATCCCAAGGTCATGTGGTCATCGGATGACCAAAGCCCATGGGGGAGCTTCACTTAACAACCAGGTTACTAGCCTATCAACGGCAGTGATACGCTTAACAAGTGTGGCAAGAAAGGTCATAAAAACTCAGTTAACGACTGTCTCACTTAGTAACAGAAATCTTGGCTTCAGCTGTGGTCATGAGGTTGAGGGCTGCCTGTACTCCTGGCTTCCCCTGACAGTATTGCTGGGACCATTGTTCTGTCATGCCCGTCGGAATCTGACTCGGAGGAAGAAGCCAAGCAGCTGACTGGGAGTGTGGCTCCGTTGGCTGTGGAAGAAAACTGGGGAAGGGAAAAGTCCGGATGGGAAGAGCAGGGCAGAGGTAGAGCAAGGGAGAGGGAGTTTGAAGAAAGACCCAGGCCCACCCCCTCTTCATCCTAGGGCATGCAGGGAGGAACGGAGAAGGGAGCAATGTGGGTTGCATGGCTTACGGGGGAGGAAAGGGCCCTGATTCCCTTCATTGGCTGCAGCTGGAAAAAAAACAGGGTTTAAAAAGGGCAATTGCGCACAGCCAACTTTTGGAAACAAATTATGAGTTATCTTTTATGGTCGAGGCTTATCTGGGTTCCTGGCGTCTTCCCAACTGTGTGTGTTTTGCTGGCCTCAGAAGTCTGCAATTCCTTCTCCTGCCCTGTTCAGTTAATTGCTGCAGCGTGGCTTGTGTGCATTTTTGTTTAGTTTATATGTACTTTGTTTTCAAACTGAATTTCCTCCACTTAAAGACTGTTCTTGGGAGAGTTTTTTCTCCAGCTGAAGGTAACCTGGACATTGGGTGCAAAGTTGGAGATAATAAAGCGATTCTTCTTGCTTATTTGACGGTGTGGCCTTTGTGCCACACCCCAAGTCATCACAGTTGTTCTCTTCTTGGGGGCTCCCTGGTTAGGCTGCGGTTTGCTGTTGGACTGTTGATCTGCGTTGGTGGTGCCTCATCTGTGTTGTTTACAACACCTGAGCAACCACTGCACCATAAACAGCTCCCCAACTGAGAGCAACCTACTTGTATATCAAGGGGGAGCGAACCCCACTCCCTCCCAGCACTGATGGTGTTACCTAGTCAGTGTTGTGGCCCGCCGGCAGCTGCCGTAGCTGGCAACAGAATCGGACAGTAGTGAGGAGGTTGGGGAGGAACTCGAAACAATCTTGGAGGCTGAGGAAGGTTCGGATGAGGGCTCTGCGTCAGAGGCAGAGATGGGGCCAGGGCAGGCAGGCAGTCATTAGCTGCCTTCAGGCTTGGACAGCACTGAGGTGAGGGAGCTTCTGGAACTGGTCCCCAGCCTGCACATGCACAGAGCTGCCAAAAGGAAGGAACAATTACGAACTCAGGGTCAATGTGGGAGTAAGGGCATAGGTAGACGATGAATGCCCCCTCCCATCAGGATTAAAAGAGAAGCAAAAGGGGAGGGGGCTTTTGCAGGAAACAACTCACTCGTTTGTTTGAGCCTCGTGGAGATTTGTCTGTATAACCCAGCCCTTCCCTGTCAGCACTGAGTGTGGAACTATCTACAAGGCAGCGTTCCAGGATTGATAAGTCCTGAGCTAATTAGCATACCTTTGCGAGACAGTTTGCCAAGCCGTTAGCTGATTGTGAATGAAATAAATTCACATTAATGTAATAAAAGAGGTTTTGCCAGGACCCAGAATTGATTTAGTGCTTTTTGGGGAGGCCTAGGACAGAACAGTTGGGTAATGAAATGTCTGCAGGAAGTCAGTCGAGCTCCGAGAGCACCAAAGGCCCCACAACCAGGATCTCTCGGCCACAAAATCTGAAAGGATGCGGCCGCACCAGAAATTCTGAGCACAAACTGACCCACAAAGACGGGCGGGGAAGGGCAAGACGGCACCTACCTGTCTACGGTGTCCTGGATGTCCTGAAAGAAGAGAAGAGAGAAATGGGTGCCGGCCCTCGCAAGGGTGGCCGTTCTCCCCTCCCCCGCAGGAACCCTCTGCTCCCCCCCTTGAGGCCAGCGAGGGGCCCCCCCACCTGCAAGAATTCCTCGTTTGGCTGGCGGCACTTCCTCTCCATCTGCGCCATCAGCTGCTGCAGGCGGAAGATCTCCCTGGAGAGCTTGTCCAGGGCCAGCGCACACTCAGCCTCCATCTTCTCTTCCTGCTCGGCTAGCCAGCCCAGCCAGCCCAGCCAGCCCAGCTGCCTCTCCCGGAGCAGTTCCTGCAGGGACTCCAGCACCAGGCCCACCTTCTGCTTCTTGGCGGCAAGTTGCTCCTGAGGGGCAGAAGAAGAGGGGGGACTCAGAGGGAGGGAAAGATTTCCCAGCCATAGAACCAGAGTCCCTGGGGGGCTGCCTCCTGCCCCCTCCCCAAGAGACCCACCTGAAACTCCTGCTGGCTTTGCTCTTCGGCCTGCCTCTGCTCCAGCAGCTTCTGCTCCTCCTTCCGCAGGGGCTCCAGGAGGCCATCCAGCAAGTCCTGCGCACGGAGGAGAGGGTGCCATTCCTGGGTCCCAAATGGCAGCACTCCCACCCAGAGGGGCCTACAGGGACCCCAATGCCACACTCAAGGAGAGGCCCTGCTGGGGGTCCCAGGGGCCCACGAGGAGGAGAGCAACTGAGCATTCGTCTGCCCCCGTCTCCTGATGGAGTGCCCCATGCAATTGGGGCTGCCCAACTGCCCACTTTTGGAAAGCCTGGCCCAGGGTGCCGGCCCCCTACCTTGTACTCCTGGGCAGCCTCAGGCAGAGAGAGGAGGTAGTGGCCCTGGTGCTCCCGCAAGCAGGCAAGGCAGAGGAGGTTCTTCTCGCTGGAGCAGAAGATCTGCAGGGGCTGCCTGTGTTCCTGGCTCAGCTGTTGGCCGCTGCTCTCCTCCTGGGCTCCCTCCGACAGTTGACGCCTCTTCAAATGGCAGACGATGTTGGCCAGGGGCTGGTTGGGGTAGGCACGCTTGGGCTCCACCCTGACTCTGCACAGGGGGCAGGAAGACTGAGCACCCAGCTGGGCCAGGCAGCGGCGGCAGAAGTTGTGCCTGCAGGACAGGACCATCAGCTGCTCCAAGAAGTCCAGGCAGATCGGGCAGGTGGCCAACTGGCCCAGCTCCCCCACCAGCATCTCCTCCCCTGAGGCCGCCATGTCCTGTGCTGTCCAGACAGTTTAGAGTTAATGGGATATGGGATAGTTAGTTAGGATTTGAGAGCTGTCCCCTTAAGGGAATGCATCATGGTACATGTACACTGCTCAAAAAAATAAAGGGAACACTTAACGTAACTCCAAGTCAATCACACTTCTGTGAAATCAACCTGTCCACTGAGGTAGCAACACTGATTGACAATCAATTTCACATGCTGTTGTGCAAATGGAATAGACAACAGGTGGAAAGCATAGGCAGTTAGCAAGACATCCCCAATAAAGGAGTGGTTCTGCAGGTGGTGACCACAGACCACTTCTCAGTTCCTATGCTTTCTGGCTGATGGTTTGGTCACTTTTGAATGCTGGCGGTGCTTTCACTCTAGTGGTAGCATGAGATGGAGTCTACAACCCACACAAGTGGCTCAGGTAGTGCAGCTCATCCAGGATGGCACATCAATGCGAGCTGTGGCAAGAAGGTTTGCTGTGTCTGTCAATGTAGTGTCCAGAGCATGGAGGCTCTGCCAGGAGACAGGCCAGTATATCAGGAGACATGGAGGAAGCCGTAGGAGGGCAACAACCCAGCATCAGGACCGCTACCTCCGCCTTTGTGCAGGGAGGGACAGGAGGAGCACTGCCAGAGCCCTGCAAAATGACCTCCAGCAGGCCACAAACGTGCATGTGGCTGCTCAAACGGTCAGAAACAGACTCCATGAGGGTGGTATGAGGGCCTGACATCCACAGGTGGGGGTTGTGCTTACAGCCCAACACCATGCAGGACGTTTGGAATTTGCCAGAGAACACCAAGATTGGCAAATTCGCCACTGGCGCCCTGTGCTCTTCACAGATGAAACAGGTTCACACTGAGCATATGTGGCAGAGGTGACAGGGTCTGAAGATGCCATGGAGAATGTTCTGCTGCCTGCAACATCCTCCAGCATGACCGGTTTGGCAGTTGGTCAGTAATGGTATGGGGTGGCATTTTTTAGGGGGCCACACTGCCCTCCAATGTGCTCGCCAGAAGTAGCCTGACTGCCATTAGGTACCGAGATGAGATCCTCAGACCCCTTGTGAGACCATATGCTGGTGCGGTTGGCCCTGGGTTCCTCCTAATGTATGACAATGCTAGACCTCATGTGGCTGGAGTGTGTCAGCAGTTCCTGCAAGATGAAGGCATTGATGCTATGGACTGGCCTGCCCGTTCCCCAGACCAGAATCCAATTGAGCACATCTGGGACATCATGTCTCGCTCCATCCACCAACGCCACGTTGCACCACAGACTGTCCAGGAGTTGGAGGATGCTTTAGTCCAGGTGTGGGAGGAGATCCCTCAGGAGACCATCCGCCACCTCATCAGGAGCATGCCCAGGCATTGTAGGGAGGTCATACAGGCACGTGGAGGCCACACACACGACTGAGCCTCATTTTGACTTGTTTTAAGGACATTGCATCAAAGTTGGATGAGCCTGTAGTGGTTTTTTCCACTTTAATTTTGAGTATAACTCCAAATCCAGACCTCCATGGGTTGCTCAAGTTGATTTCCATTGATAATTTTTGTGTGATTTTGTTGTCAGCACATTCAACTATGTAATGAACAAAGTATTTAATAAGAATATTTTGTTCATTCAGATCTAAGATGTCTTATTTTTGTGTTCCCTTTATTTTTTTGAGCAGTGTAAAGGTATCCTGAGAAATGTAGTCCATGTCACTTGGTCACATCTGTAATCCTGATTGGTCACTAAATTGACCCTTGTTGGGTTGGGGGAGGCTCCCTCACTCTTTCCTGATCACAGCCTCGTGGTAGTAGCTCTACCCCCTGCTTCTACGACTACGGGATGAAATATGGGATAGAAAGATTACTATCATTTACACTACGATTTCAACTATGCAAAGAATTGGACATTAGATGCATCTCGACATAACTGTGAGTCACCTTGAAGATACCTAATATAATGCAATAAAAGACACTTTGGATGGAAGAATTTGTAGAGTTCTTCTATCTGTCTTTATATTCAGCAAGTGAATCAGAAGACAGAATAAGTCCCCTTTGCTGAGCCCGGAAGGGAAAGCTGCTCATTGGCTCCTTGTGGGGGGGGGCTCTTGGGGGGCGCATTTCTCAGCCCCTCCCCCTCCTGCAGGGAACCTGCTCTGAACCCTCTGCTTCACGTGTGGGGGCATCAAGCCCCCCTCCCTTCCCCCGGGGAAAGGGGGGCAAAGAAGCGGCCAGAACTGGCCAAGCAAGGAGGCTTCTTGCAAACAAGGGGGGGGAGCTGCCCAGTGGCCGGAGAAGAGGGCAAGCAAAGCCCCCTCCGCTCTTCGGGTCCCTCAAACTCAGTCCGGCCAGCCCGGGGGTCTCGGAGAGTCACGGCCTTCCTTTGTTTGACCATTCTGATACATAGTCAAGGTCTTTTTGAAGTGTAGCAGTATTGTTGGTGGTGTTGAGTAGCTTTACATCATCAGCGAAGGGAACGCAGTTGCTCAATATGATCACAGAGGTCATTTATGTAGATTCATTGTTGGGGGGGTTGCGGTTCAAGGGGGGGTCAGGCCAGCCCTGGAGGGGAGCGTGGACTTCCTTTTGCCCTCCCCTCCCAAACCAGCTGGAGTGAGGCTGCGGTGGAGAAGGGGTGGCGCAGCCCCAGTCAGCGCGGACTTGGGGATTGATTGGGCACTTTCTCTCTTACACACACAAACACACACACATACACACAAACGGTGGGAGTGCCCTTCCCCTAAACATGTGGGGTCACTGCCCTCCCCGCCCCTCCCCAAAGCTTCTGCCTTTGGCTCATTTCCTGGCAAAGGGGCTGCCGAAGGGCCGGTTTCACCCCCAGCGCTGAGGAAGGTCAGTTATGGTTCAAGAAGGGCGGTTGTTGATCTGGATGGGGGAGAAATAAGAGGGAGGGGAGAAGCGGGAATCCCTGGCAGAGAATGGTGAAGAGAGCAAAGAAAGTGGAGGGTCCCTCAGGGCCTCCAATGAAAACACCCCCTTGAGCTGCAGCCCTCCCCCAAGACTGAAGGGATCCCCCCTCCCACTTTCGCTCTCTGCGCCCAACGCTCCCTCCTCCTTCAGGTGAAGTCCCAAAGGACTCTGCCCGGACACCGATGACGCTCACGAAGGGAGGATTCCCATTGGTGCTTCCGCTCGTTCCTCTGAGTGAGGGCGGGCTCCCGCCTGAGGGGATCTGCGCTCTGATTGGTTGCGGCGGGTGGAAAGGGGGCGTTTCCCTTCTTTCCCGCCTTTTTCTTCTCTGGGCTGTTCGAATTTACCTCAGGATGTTTCTGACGCGCCTTTCAAGGAGGGGAATCCAGGAGGTCCTCGCCTCGATTCAGAGCCCCGATTCCGGCTCTGAGGCTGAGACCCTCCGCGTCTTCCTCTCCTCTCTTTGGGGACGCTTGTGGGGCGGCATCCAAGGGCTCTGCTGGGCTCCCCCTGATGCTGCTGGTCGGGGCGCTGGGCCGGATCCCCGCGAGCGAAGGGGGGAAGGAGACCCCCCGGTAAGAAGGGGGCTGGGCGGGGGAGGGAAGCCCCGGCAAACCCTCTGCTAAATCGCTTCCTCCCCCTCGAAGAATCGGTTCTCAGGCCAGGAAATCCCTCCTGATCCCTTCCAGGGTGATCGACGTTCTCCGGGCTTCTTCTGTCAGCGGAGGGGCGATCCCAGGAGACGCTGCCCCACTCCGGGATCTGCCTGTGAGATCCCAAGTGACCGAGGGAGAAGATCCCCAGGGCAGGAGTGGGACTCCGGTCGGCCTTCCCCTCCAGGAAGGGTCGCAAGTGGAGCTGCCCCCCCACCCAGAGCCCAGCCAAGACCCCCGATCCCCTCTTTCTCTTCCTGCTCAAAGCCCAGAAATCAGGGAGGTCCCCCCGTCTGAGCAGCGGCTCTTCCTCGGTCCCCCTCCCCAATTCTCAGCCGAAGGACCCTCCCCGCAGTCCCCGTTTCAGGGACCCTTCCCCTCCCCGAGTTAGGGAGAAAGAGCCCGGAGGCCCCTTTCCGAGGAAGACCCGGCCCCCGGGGGCAGTTTGGTCCACCCCTCCGTACACACAGAGGAAAGTGTGGCTGAGAATAGTGAAGAGAGCAAAGAAAGTGGAGGGTCTCCTCAGGGCCTGCCCCCCCCTTGAGCTGCAGCCCGCCCTCTCACCTTCACTTCGCCGAACTCTCACTCCTCCTTCGGGTGACGTCCAAAGGACTCTGCCCGGAGACCGATGATGCTTCAGCAGGGAGAATTTCCATTGGTCCTTCCGCTCGCTCTGGCCCCTCCCAGCTCAAAAGTCCGAACACATAAACACAAGTTCATTTCGTGGGTAGATTCTGCCGAAGGAAGAGCTGCTGCCCTGGAAGACAAGGGCGGGAGAGGTAGCGAGGGGAAGTCGGGGGCCACCCACAGACATCCCCAAATGGGAGGGAAGCCCCGGAAAACCCTGAAGTAAACCAGGGAGAGGCGATTCCCCTCCTTGAAACCCGCGTCTCCCTTGCTCCGAACGTCTGGACGAAGCGGCTCCTTCTGGTCTCCCTCCAACCCCCTTTCTTTCCTTCTGGGGGCCAGGAGGACTCCCTTTCCCTTGCAAGGCAGCCCCGAACGGAGATCCCGTTTCTCTTCCGCTTCCCGCTCCTTTCGTCGGAGAACTCCGACGGGTTGGACTAGACGACCTCCAGGATCCCTCCCAACTCTGTTAATCTGCTATCTGGCCACCATCTCAAGCCGTCTAAGAAGCTATTTACTTTTTTCAGATTGCTAGGGACCATATGCTGACTTTGTAAACTGCTCAGAGAGAGTGGTAAACCATTGTGGAGTGGTATATAAGTCTAAGTGGAATTGCTATTGCAATACAGTTTGTGCCCAGCGTGGATCCTTTTATGAGAAGATGACCATTCTGAGCAAAACTCTTTCCACATTCCATGCAAAATTGTTCAAAATTGGAAAAATGAAAAGGTTCCAATGGAGGAGGAGGAGGGGATTAAGAAAATATTGGAATGTGCAGAAATGAGTAGATTAACATTGGCAATTACAGAACAAGAAGAAATGGAATACTATATGATATGGGATTTATTTTATAAATGGTTGGAATATAAAGTAAGAAATTAAATGATATTGTTATGATATATAATGTTGAATAGGTTGTAATATGAATGTAAACTTAGTAAGAAATGTATACAAAATATTAATATGTGCACAAGATATATGTACCCAGTCGACACACTTTATAACTGAAAGATGGATTTGGTTTTTTAAAATAAAATAAAAAAACTTCAATTAAAAAAAAGAAAAAAAAATGATAACAAGGTTAGAGAAAAAGATCAATGTTAGAAAGTCCATTGAGTTTCCTTCTGAATTTCTCCGAAAATTTAGATTATTTGTTTGCATGCCTACTACAGTGGTGTGATATAGACATGATTTCTATATTCATGAGTCATAAAAGCTTTGCAAATATCTAGAATACATCTCTTTCCTTACAATTATCTATATATATGCAAATCTCACTCCGAGTCAGTTTTGAGTTAAGGAATAATCAAGGGAAACATCCAAGGAGGAATTAGGAGAAAACTTAAGATTTATTGAGGTGGCTTAATTTCCTCAGAGACCTGTGAGAAATGAAACAATTTTGAAACAAGCTCCTTCTTCCCTGGTGTACCTTGGAGCAGCTGCTCCATGGTGTCTGGCGGGCGGGACTCCCACTCGGCCTCTTCCTCGATCCCAGCGATGAGATTTTGGAGATAAATCCCTTGCTTAAAGCCTCCCATTGGCTTGTAAACGCTCTTTGCTCTGAGACTGGAAAGGTTGGGATGCCTCAAGAATGGCTATTTCACTGCTCCAAAGTCCCATCGGCTTGCAAGGGATCTTTGTCCGGATCTGGTACAGGTGTCGGTTCGCAGAGAACTGAAGCCTAAAGTACTTTATTGCGAGATCACACGAGACCAGTAGTGCAAGATCTCAGGCTACTAATCGCGCGTGATCTCGCACTGCAGTACTTTAGGCCTGTGTTCTTTAAGAACTGAGGACTGCATGAGATCCAGGGCAAAAGTCTTTGAAAATGAAGATGCCTTCCCTCTCTTTGAAAAGCATATGGTCCTGGATCTCGTGCAGGCCTTGGTTAGCAGAGAACAGAGGCCTAAAGCAGTGTAGTGCGAGATCAAATGAGATCAATAGTGCTAGATTTCCCACTGCTGATCTCACGTGTTTCTCACTACTTTAGACCTCTTTTTTCTGCAAATGCACTGAAGCAGGCAAGTGAACCAATGGCTCACCACATAATTGCAATGTACCGTATTTTTCAGACTATAAGACACACTGGACCATAAGACACACCTAGGTTTAGAGAAGGAACACAAGGAAAAAAAAAGTTTTGGCCTCCGTGCGTCCCATTTTTACCCTCCTCGGTGTCCAGATGCACTCTGCAGGACAAAAATGGGCTCATTTTTCGCCTCACAAACCCTCTGCACATCCTGTTTTTCCCTCCCCAGCATCCAGAAGCACTCTGCAGGCCAAATACTCATAATTTGGGGCTTGGTCTCAAGTACTTGGAGGGCTGGTCGTAACTTGGAATGGTCGCTAAGTGAACTGTTGTAACTCGGAGTTTACCTGTACCCTAGGATGCTCTGAGTCACACTGCCTGAGGCCTTTGTTCTTGAATTGGATTGGGAGAGTGATCTTTCACGGACTGAGCATGAAAGTTCTGTTCTCATACAATTTGGGGAGGTTCCAGAGGACAAATGACAACAAACTCCTCTCACATGACCTCCAGAGGACACATAAAAGCACACCTTGATTCTTTTTAGCCTCCACAGATGTTCAAATAGAAATGGAAAAATACAGAGAAGAAATGGCACAGAAAGCATCTAAGCAAAGAGATGTTGACTCTTTCCTTCCTTGGAGCACGACAAGGCCAGATCCTTTCCTTCTCCCTCCCAGGAGACAACATCTGATTAGTGTTTTTTAAATAAAAAACTAACTATAATCTCTCTTCTTTATTGGGGACTAGAAAACTCTTACCCAGAGAGACCACGTTCCTATGGTTTTCAAGCATGACTTCCGAATGCAGCGCTTTCTGGTCAGGATCCAGCTGAGACCATTCCTCCTCAGAGAAAGGCACAGCCACCTCTCCTGGAAGGACACAAGACCCTCCTGAACACAGAAAAAGAACAGAACAGGAGGATTCGCAAGATCTGTTAATCATCATCATAGATTTAGACAAGAGGATAGAAGGGAACTCATCAAATTTGCAGACAAGACCAAATTAACAGGAATACCAACACTCCAGAAGATAAGCTCGGGGTATAGAAGGATCGACAGATTGGGCCCCATCTAACAAAATGAAATCAACAGTGAGAAATGTAAGGTTCTACATTTAGGAAAGAAAAACCAAATGCACTGGCATAAAATAGGTGATACCTGGCTCAACAGTAGTGAGTGCAACAGGGATATTGGAGTCCTAGTGTACAAACTCTTAAACCTGAGTCAGCGCTATGCTACAGTTGCCCCCCAAAAACCCAAACAGAATCATAGGCTACATTAAGAGGGATAGAATCAAGATGACATGAAGTGTTAGTACCACTTCATAAGGCCTTGGTAAGACTACACTTGGAAAATTGCATCCAGTTTTGGTTGCCAGCTGTAAAAATGATCTTGAGACTCTAGAAAGAGTGCAAAGAAGAGCAACAAAAATTATTAGTGGACTGGAGGCTAAAAAACATATAAAGAATGGTGGCTGGAATTGGGTATGTCTAGTTTCATGAAAAGAAGGCTGGAAGAACCTGGGAAGATTTATGTTGGAACAGTGTAGGAGCACATATAAATCTTACGGAAGCTTTTTCGAACGCATCTTCAGAGGAATGGAGATATGTTAGTTCATTTAAACTGTATGAAGAGCATTTTCAAGATTTTGCAAGAAAAGAGCTTATATATAATGAACTGCAACAAGTTTACATAATATTATCTTCATTAGATCAAAGCTATGATGACTATGTGACTTCGTTAGAGGTATTGCCAAAAGAAAGCCTCTCATTAACCGAGATTACAGGCAGGCTACTAGAAGAAGCCAGAAGAAGGCGTGGTGTGACGAGCTGAGAAGAAGATAGAAGAAGAGAAATTATCTTCAAAGCTTGAAAGAAAACCAGCAAAAGCAAAGTAAAGCACCTGGAAGAAGAAATTTATCTTCAACAGCATACACAATTAAAAGTGTTTTAATTGTGGAGGCAGAAAGACATTTAGCAAGATTCTGCAAAAGAGAAAAAGCCAGAATGTAAAAAAGCCAAAGAAAGCATTTGAACTATACGTTTAGCAAATATGATGTGAAGAATAATTTATGGGTGGTTGACAGTGGCGCATCCCTGCATCACAAGAGATAAGACAAAATTTATAAAAATGTCTAAAAGTTCTCAACATATATCTCTTGCCAATGGATGGAATCTGAAAGCGAAAAGTCAAGGTTTTGCACGTTGTCCGTACATAAACCAGGATATAAAAATGTTGTATGTACCGCAACTAAAGTTTAATTTGCTTTCAGTAAGGGTATTAGATAAATTAGGTTATGTAATTACTTTTAAGGATAATAATTGCATAATTGAAAAGATAACAAAAGGGTAACTGCAGCTTTAAATGGAACATTATATGTCTTAGATAATAGTAAGAAAGGGAGGCTCAAACTGTATTTAATAATATAAAGCCTCATGATGAATGTATCCATTTATTGCATAGGCGTTTGGGGCATGTAAATTTTACGAAATGCTAAAAGCATTACAGTTGAGTTATCTGAAGGAATAAGGTTAAAACCTTGTGATAAATATTTGCGTTGTAATGTTTGCTGTGAAGATAAGAGCAAGGTATTGCCTGCAAATAGGCTAAATGGTTTCAAAACAAAAGAACCTTTAGAAGTAGTATTTGCAGACATAATGTGGAACCAAAGAAACCCAGTATGGGGGTGCTAGATATATACTGAGCATTATGGATCATTATTCTAGATATGGGTTTTGCTATTTAATGAAAAGCAAAACTGAAACATATCAGCATTTTTTCAATTGGCTTAGGTTTGCTGAAAGAAAGTCTAAACGACAACTGATAACCCTGGTGACAGATAATGGTATGCGAATTTATTAATAACAAATTCCAGAACAGACTTAAGGTAGCTGGAATAGAGCATAAGAAGTCTGCTCCATACAGGCCAGAACATAATGCTTTTATTGAAAGAAGAGGCCAAACACTACAGGCAATGGTTAGAACAATGTTAAATGATTCTAAGTTACCTGATTCTTTGTGGGGGAGGCTACAATGTGTGCTAATAACATATTGAACAACGTTGTTAATACAACAACAGGTGAAATTCCATTCACCAGATGGCATGGCAGGAAACCTGATTTAAGTTACCTGCACACATTTGGTGCACCAACGCATGGGTGCATATTCCTGCACAACTCTCAGAAAAAAAAAAGGGCAACATAGAGCTAAAAGATTTTTCTTCGTTGGTTATCAGGCAAACCATAGGGCATATAGATTTTGGGAGAAAGGCACATCTAAAGTGTTATGTAGTGCTAGTGCCCAATTTCTAGAACATGAAGGATGGGAGAAATTAGAACAGGATGTCAATAAAGATGTAATTATTGAATCTATAGAAATCCCATTAGTTATCCCTGTAACTTTAAAAATAAAGTAAAGAGACAAATACAGGATGAAATAGTGCCCATAAAGGAAGAAACAGATTCAATAGCTGAACAGGATGAGGAAGATGAACAGGTAGTAGTTCAACAAAGTCCTCCTGTAAGCCCTGTAATTCCCAGAAGAACTACACGTGTATCTAGACCGCCTGATAGGTACCAGGCTAACACAGTGTGCCAGATCAATGAAGTTCCTAATTCTGTAGAAGAAATTAAAAGGTATCCTATTAAGGAAAAAGAAAAATGGTATGCAGCAATGAATAAGGAACTGAATTCATTAAGAGATATGAAGGTATATGAGTATGCCAAATTACCTGCAGGAAAGAAATCCATTGGCTGCAAATGGATATTTAAGGTAAAAATAGATAAGGATGGTAATTTAATTCATAAGGCAAGGTTAGTAGCCCAAGGTTTTAGGCAGAATGCTAATGACTATGATGAGGTGTTTGCACCTAGTCTTAAGGCAGCAACCTTGAGGGCAGCTTTAGTGTGGGCAGCTAGTAAAAACTATATAGTTAACCATCTAGATGTGGAAACTGCTTACTTGCACGCCCCATTAAAACATATTATTTATATGAAAAAACCTGTTGGTATTAAAAGTGAAAATAAGGATAATAATGAATGTTGGTTGTTAAAGAAAAGTCTCTATGGTCTTAAACAATCAGGCTATGAATGGAACCAGTATATTGTAAAGGTACTAGACAATATAGGATTTAAAGCTGGTTTAGCCGATCCATGTCTGTTTAAAAGGGAGACAAATGGGAAAGTATCATTATTATTACTATTCACAGATGACATTGCTTTGATAACTGAAACTAATGATGAAGCAAATAAAATAATAGCATCATTAGGAAAGAGAATAAAGATCAAGCAATTAGGGAGATAAAGAAGTATCTCGGTTTGAATATAAAGAAAACACGGAAAGGTTTTAAGATATCTCAGGAAGATAAGATAAGCAAATTGCTAAAAGATTACAAGATGGAGCTTTGTAAGCCGGCTAAGACCAATGAGTCAGGAGTTTAGCAACACTGATGTACAAAGCCCTGAGTTTGATAAGGTGATTTATCAATCTTTAATTGGTAGTTTGAGTTATATTAGTAATTGGTCTAGACCAGATATATCGTACTGCGTGAATCAGTTGACTAGATTCAATTCTGCACCATGTGAAAGACACTGGATAGCAGCTAAGAGGATATTAAGATATCTTAAAAAGACAATGAATTATTCATTGTATTTAGAACCAAAGGGTGATTTAATTCTAAGTGCATATGCTGATGCTAGCTTTGCATCAGAAAGAGACACTAGAAAGTCGACTTCAGGAACAGCCATAATGCTGGGTAATACATTAATAGGCTGGAAGTCAATAAGACAACAGCATATAAGTTTGTCTACTATGGAGGCAGAATTCTCCTGTTTATCATTGTTATGTACAGAGTTAATAATGTATAAACAAATGTTAATTGATATAGGTATAACTGTAGATTATCCTATAATTATACATGAAGATAATCAGGCAGCAATTCAAATGGCCACAAATATTGGAGTAAAAACAAGGAGCAAGCATACAGATCTAAGATACCTAAACGTGAGACAATCTGTGAAGAAGTAAGATGATTCAGCTAGAGTACTGTATGTCGGAGGACAATTTAGCTGATAATTTTACTAAAGCCCAAGGTGCCAGTAAGCACCAGGAGAGTTGTGAAAAATATGGGATAAGATTGTAAGGTATTATATATTTATTTCACCCAAAAGGGGAGTATGTTAGGTATAACATTGATACCAAATATGGTTTGGGTGAATAAATATATAAAACTTAGATATCATGGTTTAAGTGCTTATCACTTTAAGCACAATGCAGCAGGCAATTAGCCGATTAAGGGTGCGGTTAGAAGTTACAATATAAGGAAGCATTAGAAGCTGGAAAGCTTACTGTCTGTTGCTGACTGTAACTGCGACTTGCTGACTGTAACTGTGAGCTGTCTGTTACCGGCTGTTACTGTCTCTGGCTGTAACTGTGTGCTGCTGCGACTAACTGTGATTACTGACTGTGAGTGCCTGTGACTGAACTGTTATTGTTTGCTGATTTACTGCGTAAGTCTACTGAATATCCAGCGTTTGTTTCTCTGGAGAGTGAAACCGGAGGAGGAGAAGATATCTTTATCGGCTGATAAAGATATTGCAAGGACTCTTAACTTGGACTATACTAGTGAGTCTTACTGGATGGAAATACTGTGAATGAATTAATGGACTGAATGACAATGCTTAAACTCTAACTGGATTAAAAACTATTTAAACTACAAACAGTGTTTGTATTCAGTGTGTGTATACTCTGGGGCCCTTCCGCTCTCCTTTGGCTGCCTGGCTTGACTACTGCTGCAATACTCTGCTAGGGGTTAATTCCCAAACCCTAACAAAGGCAGAGACTTAGTGAACTTCAACCCTTTATTAACGATTACCAACAGAGCCAAAGTTATAAGGCAGCAGTAGCCCTTTTATAGGGTTAGCTGCTGACCCATTAGCCAATGGCTAGCATTCAACCCTTTTACTTGTGCCCAATGGGAGATGTCCCACAGATAGCCAATCTAGTTGCTCCATAAGGACCAA